>NW_023995301.1:0-128776 GCF_015586225.1 Lucilia sericata | reverse complement strand
ATCTTTATGTATAAGTTTTCTTACTAACATGCTTTTATTAGAAAAATAACTGTCTGGAAATGCTCTTTATCGAAAAGCTTTCTGAAAATCTTTTTTATGAAAAATGTTTCAAATTAAAAGTTTTTATTAAAAAGTTTTCTGACTGAAAAGCTTTTAATGAGAGAGCTAACTAAATCTGCATTTCACTTAAAACTTTTCTATAAAAAAGCTCTATTATAAAAAAGCTTTATATATTATATATAAAATATATTTTTAAAAAGTTTTCTATTTGAAGAATATTTAAAAATGATCATGTTATATTTTTAAAAACTTCTTTGTAAAAGCTTTCTATAATAAAGCTTTCTTAGTATCAAATATCTACTTCCATATCTATAATATCATTTGCCTTATTTTGAATTTTTGTCCCTTTTTCTAAAGTTATTGTTACCAAATCTTAAATTCTTATCTTTTAAACAAATCTAAACTTTATTTTAATTGATATCTTTTCTTTAGACAATTTATGCACGTCTAAATAGCAAAAGACTTTAACATGATTGTAATGAATTTGTTTCATAATCTAAATGTCTACTCATAAACTGAGAAAAAAAAGAATGACATTAACATTTCAATGTTTAAAATTATCACACAGGTAGAAAGACGGACAGACTGAAGAATACATTTACTCTAATAAAATTTATTTTACATAATAAAATATGCAAGATGTCTATCATTGAAAATAAAGACTTAAGACTAAAAAATTGAAAAGATTTTTGTTATTTTTTTTTGCTTTTGAAATCTAAGATGTTAAATGTGGCATGCTACATATTGTTTGTAACTATGTTGGTTGTGTAAATAGAGAGGCAGGAAAATACTAACAGATTGTGTGTGTGGCACTTGTTTTTTTGTGTGTATAGATTTTTGCATATTTTTTTCTACTTTTAAGCTAGATAACTAAATTATTCATGTTGTAAAGAAATATAGAGACACAAAAAAAAAAATCTTTAAAAAATTATGATTATGATAAAGTTGTCACAATCTGTTAGCACACCATAGATATTTAATGACACAATTTTTCATAAGTTTGTTCAGTTTTTTTGCGGGTCTTTTAAAGAATGAAATATATGACAGAAATGAATGTTGATTATTTTTTAGTGCAGACTTTGTAGTTTTTTTTTTTTCAAAATTCTATTATTAAAAATTGGTTTTAGTTTGTAATTAGTTTGTAGTTTAATTAAGGAAAAGGGTGAGGTTGCAAAGGGTAATCGACTGGGGTGGTCGGGACTTAGGTATTTTTAAACTAAATGTCAAAATAGAAGCGATGAGAAGCATGTTCAAAATGTCTCAATAAAGCCAAATGTTAAGATTACTTTCAAATCGATTAAAAGCTTTCTTAAACTTAGTTTGTTGCTTCATTCTTGAAATGGGTTTGATTTTACTGGTTTGTGATTTTTTCAAGTTTTTAGAAGCTTTTCCATAAAAAGCTTTTAGAAGCTTTTCCATAAAAAGCTTTTAAGAAGCTTTTCTATAAAAAGCGTTTTAGAAGCTTTTCTATAAAAAGCTTTTTAGAAGCTCTTCTATAAACAGCTTTTTAGAAGCTTTTCTATAAACAGCTTTTTAGTAGCTTTTCTATTAAAGCTTTTTAGAAGCTTTTCTATAAACAGCTTTTTAGTAGCTTTTCTATTAAAGCTTTTTAGAAGCTTTTCTATAAAAAACTTTAAAGAAGCTTTTCTATAAAAGCTATAAAGAGCTTCTTATAAAAGTGAACTTTTCAAGCTTTTTAGAAGCTTTTCTATTAAAATCTCTTAAGAAGCTTTTCTATAAAAAGAAAAATCTTTTAAGAAGCTTCTAATAATTAAAGTGACTTTTTCAAGCTATTCTATTAAAAGCGTTTAAGAAGCTTTTCTATATAAAAAACTTTTTCTATAGAAAGTTTTTAAATTTTTAGAAGCTTTTTTATAAACAGCATTTTCAGTTTTAAAAGGTTTTAAGAAGCAAAGCTTCAAGCTTTTCTATAAAAATGCTTTTTAAAGTATTTCACAAAAAATTAGAGCTTTAAAGCTCTCTTTAAAATCTTTTTTTTTAAGTTTTTTATAAAAGCTTTTTCTACCAAAAAGCTTTTCTACCAAAAAGCTTTTTAAAGCTTTTCTACCAAAAAAGCTTTTTAAAGCTTTTCTACAAAAAACTTTTTAACACTATTTTCTATGTTTTTTTGAAGCTTTTTTATTAAAACAATTTAAAGCTTTTCTATAAAAAGATTTTTCAAGCTTTTGTATAAAAAGCTTATTAAAACTTTTTAACAAAACAACTATTCTTTGGAAAACTTTCTAACTTTTAAGACAAACACGTGATACAAACTAAATAAAATACTAAAAAATGCAAAAGCTTTCTCTTGGATTTAATCAAAAATGTTTGATTTATTTGGAAAATGTAAAATTGGGTTATTGTTCGTTCCCATTTAGTTTAATTTCAGCTATAAATCATTTTCTGCAATATTTTTACTTTATTTTTAAACACACATCCATCTAATTTTTGTAACAAATTTAACACAAGCACACCCCTTATCAATTGATTTCTGCCGCCTCTAAACATTTAACATTTCTTATTATAAAATTTGTTTTTTTGTTCATTTGTTAATTTTCATTTAAATTAGTGTTTAACCAAATGTTTATAGTTTTGTTTTAAATTATAAACATTTTTATTTATTTATTACGTTAATATATAACGATTAACACTTATGTTAATCAATAAAACAATTTTGAATAAAAAATCTGCATAAATTTTATAAATTAATTTGAGACACAAAAAAAAATTTCAAAATTTTTGTTTAGTTGACAAGTTTGTTGTTTTTTTTTTCTTTAATTACAAGTTTTACATAAACATTTAAATACGTAAATCTGCATTATTTTTTTTTTTTTTACTGCAGGAATTTTTTATGAACTTGACTTTGTGTGCTGAGTTTAGGCATTTTTTTCTTACTTTTCTTTTATGTTTAAAAAATTATGTTAATTTTTTTAAAATTATACTTAAGACTGGTAGTCATTGGGTTAAGAGTTATTGAAATATTTTATTAAATAAATTTTAATTAACTATTTTTTCAAATTTATGTTTCTTTACAGGAAATGTATAAAAATCAAGTGGAATTAAAATAAGTGGTGAGTTATTTTTTTAGATTTTTATAATTTATATTTTTTAGATTTTTATAATTTACTTTTTACAAACTATACATAAACTTTTGGAGTTCATTATCTCGGGTTTTTAAAGCTTTTAAGCTAATTGTTGGGATCTAAGCACTATTAAGAGAATTTTTAAAATTTGTATAGTGATGTAAGATTTTGGCTGCTTTTTAATAACTTTTTAACTTGCAAAAGAGCTTTTGAGCTTTTTTATTTTCAAAAGAGCTTTAAGATTTTTATTTTTAAAACAGCTTTTGAGCTTTTTTTATTTTCAAGACAGCTTTTTTATTTTCAAAAAAGCTTTTGAGCTGTTTTTTATTTTATGTAAAGTTTATTAGGATTCTAAGTAATTTCAGTATTTTGAGGAGAAATTTTAAAGTTTTTTTAGATTTTTAGAAATTTCAAGGGATTGTTAGAAGTTTTAACTTTTCTACATTTATACAAGTAAAGCGTTACGACGAAAATATAGTATGTAATGCAAACCATTTGAAGAGCTTAAATAAATATTTTGAAAAAAGGTAGATTCTGTAAATTTGAAAACTTAAAAATAATTTTTGAGAGCTTTTAAAGCTAATTTAAGCTTTTGAAGAGCTTTTTTCAAAGCTTTCTAAAGATTCTAAAATGTTAAACAAATTAATGAAAAACATAGGATTTCCAAATGTTTTTGTTCAAAAAGCATTAAAAGACTGAAGCAAAAAGCTGTCTTAAAAGTTGTTCCTAGTAACTTAAAGCTAAGTAGTCAAGTGAAATTTTTTTCTGCTTTAAATTGTACAAGATTTTTTGAATAAATCTTATAGTTTTTTATTGTTAATTGTATAGTTACAGTTATAGCTTAAGACTCACTCTTTTAAGCTTTTGGAAGAAAGAGCTTTTAAGTGTTTTCTTTATAGATGTCAAACAGTTTATTGAACTTTTTAAATTGTATAATTTTTTAAGATTCAACATAAAATTTTTAGGCGGTAACTTTGTAAAGCGATTTGAAGGAGCTATTGTATATTTCTTAAGCTTTCAAAGCTTTCTTTGAAAATTGGAACCATTTTTTTTAATGAATTGCATAGTTTTGCTTTTAAACTTAAGTTTTGGTGATGTAAACCTGTTGAGAGTTTCCTAATAGTACGGAATATAAAAGAGCTTTAAAAGCTTTTCTTTAGATTTTTAATTTTTAAGGCGTTTGTATAGTAAAATCGAATGTTTTCTAAACAATTTTTATATGTTAGCCATTGATTTACTGATTCTACGATAAATTATGAAAATTTAAGATGATTTTTTTTTTTTTATTCCCAAACAAAGGACTTAAGACACGAACTAAGAATTTGAAAGACTGAAGAAACAAACATGATTCGAGAAAGCTTTTATGTTTCACTAGTATTTTCGGAAAATATTAGATATTTACTTGTGTTTTAGGAAAAATTTCAAAATTTTGCTGAAATTGTCATGTTTTTAAAACAAAAAGACTGAGGAAACAAGCATCATGTGTGAAAGCTCTTTAAAGATTTATTAACACTTGATTTTTTTTTTTGATAATTTTAAAGTTTTATTAGTATTTTTAAGAATTTTTTTTGAAATTTAAATGAATTTGATATTTTCTTATGTAAAAGACTTAAGACACAAACTTTGTGTTTTAGAACTAACAAAAGATTTAAGAAACGAACTTGCCTTATGAAAGCTTTTGCAACATATTGTTTATACTTGAATTTTGTATAAAGTTTTAAAGAAATTTTTTATAAATTAAAAGAATTTAAATTTTCACATACTAAAGACTTAAGACACAGACTTTACAAATTCTAAACAATTAAAAGACTTAAGAAACAAACACGATTTCAAAGATTAAGAGATTTTGTTAACACTTTTAATGTTTTCAAGAGATTTTAATGAGTTTAAAAGATTTTAAAGAAATTTTTTGATAATTTGTGAAAGATTGCAAAGATTTACTTTAGATTATAAACATTTAAAACTTTTCAAACAATTTTAAACTGTACAATGTCTCATTTAGAGTCACCAATTTTAAAACAATACTTTTCTTTATAACAAATCCTTAATTTGTTTATAATTTTAACACTTTTTTTACACCAAACACTTTTTCTGCAATTACTTTAGTTTCTTAGCTTAAATGTCCTTTTTATATAAATTATGTTTTATAAACTTTAATTTAATACCTTCATTGTTGTATATTCAATATTTAATGTTAAAAGGATCACACTGTATTTAACTAAATACAAATACTAAATTGTTCTTCTTGTGAAGATGGTTGAATGGGATTTGATACTGTAACAATTTTGTAGGCCAGTATTTATATTTGAACGTCAAACACTAAAAACAAAAACACAACACATCAACAAAAATACCCCCAAAACATTAAACTTAAACATCACAAGAGCAAACTATAGAAAAATGCTCTAAGAAAAAAACAACAACAACAATAAAAGCAAAACACCACGCAGCCACTAAGCATTAATAAGATGAAACCGTCAAACAAAATAAGCGCGCCAAATTCAAAATAGAGTTAGTTACCGAGAAAAAAAAAGAGAATCATTATTAAAACTGCAAACCTTCTCTTCCCTTGAACAACAACAAACAACAGCAGCAGCCACAAATAAATACAAGAATCTATTAAAAACCAAACTATAGCAAAAGTATCTTCAAACAAACCTCCTAAACATACTAACAAACTAACGTCAAAAAAAACCCTATTAAAAACAAATGCATCAACAGCAACGTTAAACTAAGATTTACTCCATCAAACTCCAAAACAAAAATCTCAATATACTTTTGATTTTTTTTACTTCTTCTTAAATGAGCATTAGTTGTATTCTTTTTTTATTGTTTTTTTTTTTCTTCTTATAAACACAAAATTTTTACTTTCATTAAGAAACCCAATCTGTTTAACAACAAAACACTACAAAGATTTTTGTAACAAAAAAACCAACAAAAAAAAAATCCAAATCAAATGAGCACTGAGGGAGTAATTTAAACATCACTGTAACATAAAACATGTGTATAAACATTAAATTCCTTTACTACCGTCTAAGCACTATGGGTCTTTTCAATTTTCTTTACATTAAGCTGACTAAACTGGAATTTTAATTTAATAAACATTCCATCACTATTTCATTACAAGTTGTCCCATTCGAAAAATTATCATTTATATAGTTATTACATGCTGAAGACCGGCTCTAAAGGGGGAGTGTTAAAATTATCATTGAAAAATTAAAAATTCATAGAAATTTCACACATATTTTATACTTGATCGACACTATTAGATAAACGTTAAAAAAAAAACTTTACTAAAAAATTTGTATTAAGCAATAAACTTTTATACGAATTAATCAACACAATAAACTGATCTATGCTTACGACTATAAAGTGATGTATAGTCAAGACTATAATCAGTTCTATAGTCCTAACTAGAGACTGATCTATAGTCAAGACTACAGACTAATCTTAGTCAAGACTATAGAATGATCTATAGTCAAGACTATAGACTGATCTGTAGTCCAGATAATAGACTGATCTTAGTCCAGACTATAGAATGATCTATGGCCCAGACTATAGACTGATTTGTTGTCAGACAGATCTGTAGTCCAGACTATAGACTGATCTGCAGTCCAGGCTATAAACTAATCAATAGTCCAGACTATAGATTGATCTTAGTCCAGACCAAAGATTGATCTTAGTCCAACCTATAGAATGATCTATAGTCCAGACTATAGAGTGATCTGTAGTCCAGACTATAGACTGATCTGTAATCCAGACTAAAGACAGATCTATAGTCCAGACTAAAGACAGATCTATAGTCCAGACTATTGACCGATCTATAGTCCAGATTATTGACAGGTCTATAGTCCAGATTATTGACTGATCTATAGCCCAGACTATAGGTTGATCTATAGTCTAGACTATAGTACACACTATAGACTCATCTATAGTACACACTAAAGACTCATCTATAGTACACACTAAAGACTCATCTATAGTCCAGACTATAGACTGATCTATAGTCGAGACTATAGACTGATCTATAGTCAAGACTATAGACTGATCTATAGTCAAGACTATAGACTGATCTGCAGTCAAGACTTTAGACTGATCGATAGTCAAGACTATAGACCGATCTATAGTCAAGATTTTAGACTGATCTATAGTCAAGACTATAGACCGATCTATAGTTAAGACTATAGACTGATCTATAGTCAAGATTATAGACTGATCTATAGTCAAGACTATAGACTGATCTATAGTCAAAACTATAGACTGATCTATAGTCAAGACTATGGACTGATCTATAGTCAAGACTATAGACTGATCTATAGTCGAGACTATAGACTGATCTATAGGCCAGACTATAGACTGATCTATAGGCCAGACTATAGACTGATCTATAGGCCAGACTATAGACTGATCTATAGGCCAGACTATAGACTGATCTATAGGCCAGACTATAGACTGATCTATAGGCCAGACTATAGACTGATCTATAGGCCAGACTAAAGACTGATCTATAATCCAAACTATAGACTGATCTATAGTCCAGACTATAGACTGATCTATAGTCAAGACTACAGACTGATCTATAGTTAGATTGATCTGTAGCTAGTGAAGTCTATAGACTGATCTATAGTCAAGACTATAGACTGATTTCAGTGAAAAACTTTCTGTCAAGACAGTTCTTCTATAGAAAAATTTCTGTTAACACAGTTTATTTATAGAAAAATTTCTGTCAACACAGTTTTTCTATGAAAAATTTCTGTCAAGATAGTCTTTATTTAGAAGAAAACAAATTGTCATATAATTTTCTTTCCTTATCATTATGTCTCTCGACCCATTGTTTTATTTACTTGTTACTATTGTTGTTAAACATTACATTACACTTCACAAACAACAAAACAATTACAATACCCCCAGTGTGCATAATATTATAATCAACTCTTTAGTTTTTTTGTAATTTTTTTCTTTGTACCTTTCAAAAAAAAAGCTGCAAAACCAAGAGTTCTTCAGTATCTTTACACATACAAATATTTTGTTGTTTAATGAAATTAATCATCGCCACTTGAGTTGATTTCATTTTAAACTCTTCTCTAAAACATTTAAGAAGAAACAAAAAAAACTCTGCTGCTTCTCGCTTGAGGAGCGGAATTGGTTCACAAACATTTTTGTTTTGAAAGAAACAAAAAAATTGTTTTTCTACATCCATTCACACTTTTAGTGATTGGCGTAGTAGTTGTCATGGCATCTTCTTCTCTTTTTGCAATTTACCGGAGATGTTTAGTACAAACGATGACGTAAAATTCACACAAATACAAATTTTCAACTTTAAATTGCTCTTGAAGTTAGGTTTTTTCGTTGTGAGATTGTTGTTTTTTTTACGATAAATTACTTTGGTTGTTATTGTTGTAGTTTTTATTTTCTGTGGCTTCTAACATGCTCTATTGTGGCAAGCATCTTCATTCATTTGTTAAATTTTAAACAACCAAAATCAAGCGGTTTATTTGCATTTTGTTTTTTTTTTTTTTTTTTGAGAAAAAGGGCTTTTAAAATAGTTTTTTTATTAAAAGGATTTTAAGGAATTTGTTTAAATTATCATAATGTGTTTTTTTTTGTTTGTTTTTTCTCTTCACGCCAACAAAATATAATAAATGTAAAGTTCGTGTCTTAAATCTTTTGTTTTCTTTAATGTTTTTTAATAAAATTTAACTGTGTTTTTGTTAAACATTTAACTTTTTTACGATTTTATAAAATTTAAATAATTTGTGAAAGACAACGTAAAATACAAAATTTATCAAAAGATTTTAAAAGTTATAGAAAAAATTTCTTGACAGAAATTTTTCTACAGAAAAACTACAGGGAAAGTGTCTTGACAAAAATTTTTCTATATAAAACTACCTTGACAGAAATTTTTCTATAGAAAAACTATTTTGACAGAAATGTTTCTATAGAAAAACTATTTGGGCAGAAATTGATCTATAGTCAAGACTCAAGAGTGATCTATAGTCAAGACAATATAGTGATCTATAATCAAGACTATGATCTATAATCAAGATGATTATAGTCTATAAACAAGACTATAGTCAAGACTCTAGACTGAACTATAGTCAAGACTATAGACTGATTTATAGTCAAGACGTATCGACTGATCTATAGTCAAGACTATAGACTCATCTGTAGTCAAGACTATAGACTCATCTGTAAAGACTATAGGCTCATCTGTAGTCAAGCCTATAGACTGATCTATAGTCAAGACTATAGACTGATCTATAGTCAAGACTATAGACTCATCTGTAGTCAAGACTATAGACTCATCTGTAAAGACTATAGACTCATCTGTAGTCAAGCCTATAGACTGATCTATAGTCAAGACTATAGACTGATCTATAGTCAAGACTATAGACTGATCTATAATCAAGACTATAGACTGATCTATAGTCAGGACTATAGACTAATCTATAGTCGAGACTATAGACTAATCTATAGTCGAGACTATAGACTAATCTATAGTCGAGACTATAGACTAATCTATAGTCGAGACTATAGACTTATCTATAGTCAAGCCTATAGACTGACTATAGACTCATCTATAGTCTATAGACTGATCTATAGTCAAGACTATAGACTGATCTATATTCAAGACTATAGACTGATCTATGATCAAGACTGACTGATCTATAGTCAAGATTATAGACTGATCTATAGTCAAGATTATAGATTGATCTATAGTCAATACTATAGACTGATCTATAGTCAAGACTATAGACTGATCTATAGTCTAAACTATAGACTGATCTATAGTCAAGACTATAGACTGATCTATAGTCAAGACTATAGACTGATCTATAATCAAGACTATAGACTGATCTATGATCAAGACTGACTGATCTATAGTCAAGACTATAGACTGATCTATAGTCAAGACTATAGACAGATCTATAGTCAAGGCTATAGACTGATCTATAGTCAAGGCTATAGACTGATCTATAGTCAAGACTATAGACTGATCTATAGTCTAAACTATAGACTGATCTATAGTCAAGACTATAGACTGATCTATAGTCAAAATTATAGACTGATCTATAGTCAAGATTATAGACTGATCTGATCTGACTATAGATCAGTCTATAGTTTTGACTATAGATCAGTCTATAATAGTCTTGACTATAGATCAGTCTATAGTCTTGACTATAGATCAGTCTATAGTCTTGGCTATAGATCAATCTATAGTCTTGGCTATAGATCAATCTATAGTCTTGGCTATAGATCAATCTATAGCCTTGGCTATAGATCAATCTATAGTCTTGGCTATAGATCAATCTATAGTCTTGATTCTTTTCAGATAGCTTTTAGAGCAGTCTATGGTCTTGACTATAGATTAGTCTATAGTCTTGACTATAGATCAATTTCTGCCCACGTAGTTTTTCAATAGAAAATTTTCTGTCCAGATTGTTTTTCTAAAAAAAATATCTTGACAAAAATTGTTTCTAAAAAAATCTTGACAGAAAATTTTTCAAAAAAAAAATTTTTTCTAAGAAAAAATCTTGACAGAAAATTTTTTCCTAAAAATATATTTTGACAGAAACTTTTTTTAAAAAAATATTTTGACAAAATTTTTTTTCTAAAAAAATATCTTGACAGATATTTTTTCAAAAAAATTATATTTTGACAGAAATTTTTTTCTAAAAATATATCTAGCAGCAAAAATGTTTTGACAAAAATTTTTTTCTGAAAAAATATCTTGACAGAAATTTTTATAGAAAAAATGTTTTGATAGAAATTTTTATAGAAAAAATGTTTTGATAGAAAATTTTCACTAAAAAAATGTCTTGACATAAATGTTTTAATTTATGTTTTTGGAAAAATATGTTTTTGCTAGAAAATTTAGTTTTTAAGTTTAAGTCCCAAATTAATTGAAGTTTATTTTTATTTGATTTTTGCGGAACTTCAAGCTTTAAACAATGATAAATGACCATCAGAAATATGCTGCACACAGAAATGTGATTAATTTCTTTCAGCTTTTTTTTTGCAATTAATTAATAACTTAAAAAATATGTTTGTGATTAATTAATCCCTTCCCTCCTTTTTAAATTTGTTTCTTTAACATTTTATTCAATTGTTAAAAAGTTTATTTATTAATATCTTCTGCAAAGCTTAGTCTGCATTCGTTAATGTATTAGCTTCCTCCCAGACCACCAACTGCTTCTAATTAGCTTACCTAGAAGTCGTTTTTAGTTGACACCTTATCATATTATTTAGAATCTTGTACTTTTTGCAACTCAAATTATCCTAAATTTATGACATTATTATAATAAATTGCTTTAATTAACAAAAAATTATTTCATAACGCTATTTTATGCTGCTTAATTGATTTATACTTTAATGTTTTACAATTACCACTAGAATAAATTAAATATTTTTAATATGCTAACAAATATTTTTAATGAATACATTTTAATTTATTTGTTTAAAAACAACAGTAGCACTACTTAAAAAAGCTACTAAATATTCCACAATCAAAAGAAATCAATTCAAATCAAATAGTTTTTAGAATTAATTATAATTCTGCCATAATTCATATGATGATTTGTTCAAATTTATTTAATCTGATTAAAATTTTGTTAAATTTTAAATTATTGCTTATGAGCTTCTTTGGTTTGAAATTAAAACAGCACATTAAAAATACAATAACACAATTTGACAAGTATTTATAAATGTCAAACTTTTTAAGCATAAAATTTAAATATTTTGTTAATAAAAATTGTATAATTATTTTAAATTATTTGAGAGCATTTGTTATTATAAAGTAGTAAAATTTAATGGAATCTTTTTAATTGAATAACTAGAACTTTTAAATTTTATTTAATTATGATTTTTGTATGCAGTTAATTATTACATTCTATTGATAATTAATTGTCAAATTAGACATTAGACTGTATAATAATCTTTAAAAGTTTAATAAAAGTTACGTAGTAACTTTGTATTAACCCTCGTACTACCAAACTTAAACAGCAAGATTTTCGTTTTTGTCTATTCTATAGCCTATAGAATAGATATAGTCTAGTCTATAGTCTGTACTATAGCCTAGTCTACAGTCTAGTCTATAGCCTAGTCTAGTCTAGTCTAGTCTAGTCTATAGTCTAGTCTATAGTCTAGTCTATAGTCTAGTCTATAGTCTAGTCTATAGTCTAGTCTATAGTCTAGTCTATAGTCTAGTCTATAGTCTAGTCTATAGTCTAGTCTATAGTCTAGTCTATAGTCTAGTCTATAGTCTAGTCTATAGTCTAGTCTATAGTCTAGTCTATAGTCTAGTCTATAGTCTAGTCTATAGTCTAGTCTATAGTCTAGTCTATAGTCTAGTCTATAGTCTAGTCTATAGTCTAGTCTATAGTCTAGTCTATAGTCTAGTCTATAGTCTAGTCTATAGTCTAGTCTATAGTCTGGTCTATAGTCTAGTCTATAGTCTAGTCTATAGTCTAGTCTATAGTCTAGTCTATAGTCTAGTCTATAGTCTAGTCTATAGTCTAGTCTATAGTCTAGTCTATAGTCTAGTCTATAGTCTAGTCTATAGTCTAGTCTATAGTCTAGTCTATAGTCTAGTCTATAGTCTAGTCTATAGTCTAGTCTATAGTCTAGTCTATAGTCTAGTCTATAGTCTAGTCTATAGTCTAGTCTATAGTCTAGTCTATAGTCTAGTCTATAGTCTAGTCTATAGTTAGTCTAGTTAGTCTATAGTCTAGTCTATAGTTCTAGTTTATAGTCTAGTCTATAGTCTAGTCTATAGTCTAGTCTTATAGTCTAGTCTATAGTCTAGTCTATAGTCTAGTCTATAGTCTAGTCTATAGTCTAGTCTATAGTCTAGTCTATAGTCTAGTCTATAGTCTAGGTCTATAGTCTAGTTATAGTCTCGTCTATAGCTCTAGTCTATAGTCTAGTCTATAGTCTAATCTATAGTCTAGTCTATAGTCTAGTCTATAGTCTAGTCTATAAGTCTAGTCTATAGTCTAGTCTATAGTCTAGTCTATAGTCTAGTCTATAGTCTAGTCTATAGTTAGTCTATAGTCTAGTTATAGTCTAGTCTATAGTCTAGTCTATAGTCTAGTCTATAGTCTAGTCTATAGTCTATCTATAGTCTAGTCTATAGTCTAATCTATAGTCTAGTCTATAGTCTAGTCTATAGTCTAGTCTATAGTCTAGTCTATAGTCTAGTCTATAGTCTATTCTATAGTCTAGTCTATAGTCAGTCTATAGTCTAGTCTATAGTCTAGTCTATAGTCTAGTCTATAGTTTAGTCTATAGTCTAGTCTATAGTCTAGTCTATAGTCTAGTCTATAGTCTAGTCTATAGTCTAGTCTATAGTCTAGTCTATAGTCTAGTCTATAGTCTAGTCTATAGTCTAGTCTATAGTCTAGTCTATAGTCTAGTCTATAGTCTAGTCTTTGGTTTAGTCTATAATCTAGTCTATAGTCTAGTCTATAGTCTAGTCTATAGTCTAGTCTATAGTCTAGTCTATAGTCTAGTCTATAGTCTAGTCTATAGTCTAGTCTATAGTCTAGTCTATAGTCTAGTCTATAGTCTAGTCTATAGTCTATTCTATAGTCTAGTCCATAGTCTAGTCTATAGTCTACCCTATAGTTTAGCCTATAGTCTAGCTTATAGTCTAGCCTATAGTCTAGTCTATAGTCTTAACCTATAGTCTATCCTATAGTCTAGTCTATACTCTAGTCTATAGTCTAACCTACAGTCTAACCTACATAGTCTATAGTCTAGTATATAGTCTAGCCTTCAGTCTAGTCTATAGTCTAGTCAATATCTTGACAGAATGAGGTGACAACATTTTTCTGTAGAAATTTTATTTCCAAATTAATTTGTTCCTTGTTGTTTTAAACTTTTAAAAAGTATTTCCAAAACTATTAAAAGTTTAAAGTTCTTTTTCTTTATTTATCAATATAAAATTTTGCAATTGTTTTCAATATATTCATTATAATAATGGTGAATGTTGTTTGAATGTTTTTATGTGATTTTAACAACCAAAAACTATTTAATTCAAATTGATTGCATATAGTAATTCGTCATAAGTTTGATGTATTTTTTTTTTCAATAATTTGAAAGTATTTGAATCTATAGTTAAAATTACATAAATATAAATATTTTATTTATGACATTTGTTTGTTAAGATAACTCACAAAATTCAAATATAAGTCAACACTAAGTCGTGCGGAAATTTATAAATGGGAATATAAACCAAAAGGTGTTTTGGGGTTTTAAAATTTTATCTAAAAAGAAAAAAATGGAAAGAAATCATTGGATTCACTGACCCACTGTGCAAATTAAGTCATGCAGGGTTCTATAATTATACAGTGGACGTCCAATAGTACGTATACTCTTTATTACGAATATCCAATAATACGAATGGCAAAATTGTTGCATTGTCTACTCTATAGTACGAATAAAGTCAAAATTTTTCTGTTCGATAGTACGAATAACGCATTTTTTATGGAAATTTTGGTTTTATTTACGTATGAATGAAGTTTTTATTATGTTTTTATTTTATTATTTCGGTATCATTCCTTAAGCTCAGTAATTTTGAAGTTTTTTTGTATTTATTACAAGTGTTTTGTATTTTTAAAAATCCTATACACACAATTTACTGCATTTATATTTACAAATCAACAATTATTTAGTGTTATTAATTTATTTTATTAGAGAAGAAGAAATTAAATTGGATGATAACGCCAATGAGGAAAGTATTTTATTAGTTCCCGACAATAACTCTGCTGAGAACAATAAATGATGGATTTTTTAATAAGTAAAATGATATTTATATACATATGTATGTATGAACTGTTAATTTTGAAAGTAGTGTGACTCCACATCCAAACAATGGGTTTAAGGATAACTATTCTAATTTTTAAGAGAAAATTATAAATTAAAGAATTGTGGTATATTCCACTCAAGTTTCTAATAAAAGTTTTATGTAATCTGAAGATTTTAATACATTTTAGAACACATATGTAAATTGCAAATTGTGGTACACATCTTTTTAAAAACATTAAAATTTAAAACCTCCTACATATATCTCATTTCAACTATTGGACTCACGATACTTTCAAAATTAACAATTCATATACGTAAATATGTCCCTTTTATGCCTGTTTATGTACAAGAAATTTATTTAAAATAATACACATTTATTATATTTTGTTCCGTTATGTAAGTTTTCATGAAAAATAAAAGAAAAATAAATAAAATCCAATATTTTATGTGTATTATTTGAATTTAAACATACAAAATGTGTTGTTCAATAATACGAATTTTTCGGTATTACGAAAGGGCCTGACACTATATAATTCGTACTAGTGGACGTCCACTGTAATTTGTTCCAGTTTTATGTATCATACTTCGAAACTATACTATTTTTTAATCGTTTAAGTACCTACGTGTGGTCCAGTAATTTTAATTTTTGAGAAAAAATATTAAATCTTCATAAAAGCAATAAAAACTTAATTACAAATCATTAGATCATGAGATTTTATAAAATAAAAATACTTCCTGAAATAAACAAAATTTATTGTTCAAAAATCATCTTTTAACTTCTAGCAACAATCATAACTTTTACTTTCAATTGATATCAATAATATTTTACAAACTTTAATCGAATTTTAACTTTTTTTCTTGAAGATTTTTTTTATAAATAATTTGTTACGGTAGCCTATTTATTTGTTTGTTAACATTAAAATTCGTTTAAATTATAAAATCTCTTTGAAATCAAAATTGCTCTAAAATATTTGATGTTATTAAATGATTTTTTAATTTCTACCCGCAATAACCACAATATTATTTTAAATGAATGGATCCATGTTTGTCGGTTAGCTAATAATAAATACAATAAATTTTTAATAGTAAAAAATATTTTCATTTATAACTGGAATGAATTTGTAGAAGTTATTGATGTTACCTTCATATTGAAACATTTAATAGAAGGTAAATCGAATTGTTAAAGTTTTAAAATAATGAGTTTTGATATTTTTATAATAGAAACTGTGTCAATGTGAGAGAAATATACATTTAAGAAAAAATGGGTTAGTAAATAATAAACTAGAAAAAAAATTTTAAATAATTGAAAGGAATATAACAATATGTGGCCTAATAACTAAAATATGTTAAGTCCAAAGGTTAAAACATTTTATTTTATTTACTAGACTATATACTAGGCTATAGACTAGATTATAGAATAGACTAGACTATAGACTAGACTATAGACTAGACTATAGACTAGACTATAGACTAGACTATAGACTAGACTATAGACTAGACTATAGACTAGACTATAGACTAGACTATAGACTAGACTATAGACTAGACTATAGACTAGACTATAGACTAGACTATAGACTAGACTATAGACTAGACTATAGACTAGACTATAGACTAGACTATAGACTAGACTATAGACTAGACTATAGACTAGACTATAGACTAGACTATAGACTAGACTATAGACTAGACTATAGACTAGACTATAGACTAGACTATAGACTAGACTATAGACTAGACTATAGACTAGACTATAGACTAGACTATAGACTAGACTATAGACTAGACTATAGACTAGACTATAGACTAGACTATAGACTAGACTATAGACTAGACTATAGACTAGACTATAGACTAGACTATAGACTAGACTATAGACTAGACTATAGACTAGACTATAGACTAGACTATAGACTAGACTATAGACTAGACTATAGACTAGACTATAGACTAGACTATAGACTAGACTATAGACTAGACTATAGACTAGACTATAGACTCTATAGACTAGACTATAGACTAGACTATAGACTAGACTATAGACTAGACTATAGACTAGACTATAGACTAGACTATAGACTAGACTATAGACTAGACTATAGACTAGACTATAGACTAGACTATAGACTAGACTATAGACTAGACTATAGACTAGACTATAGACTAGACTATATCTTAGACTATACACTAGACTATACACTAGACTATAGACTAGACTATAGACTAGACTATAGACTAGACTATACCTTAGACTATACACTAGACTATACACTAGACTATAGGTTAGACTACAGACTATAGACTAGACTATAGACAACACTTTGGACTACACTATAGGCTAGACTTAACAATACATTTCAAAATTTTTATTAAAACTCAACCATTTCATTAGTTACTAATATAAAATATTCATGATTTGAAATATGAGACTAAATGAAAACAAAAGACTTCAATAAAAACCTTTTTATTAGCAAAAAAGTCTAACTTAAGTATTGAATTTAAATTTGCTATTGTTTAAAAACAAAAATACACAAAAATTATCGAACAACATTAAACAAATTCTCATAATATTTAAAAAACAAAAAAAAAAAAATATCCCAAACTTAGGCCACCTGTTAGCTTCGACAATATGCGTGCAGCAAGTTGCAAAGTTTGGTTTCAGTTGTCTTCTAATTAAACGCAATAACAAATAAGCTTTTTGTAAAATTCTGCCAAAAAAACTATGGTGCGGCATTACATATATACAGTATAAATATAAAATTATGTTGCACAAGTTTTGTTTTTTTTTTTTGTTAAAAAAATAACAAAATTCAATTAAATTTTTTGTTGTTTATAGACTTTTAGAGAGCAACGTTTTGTTAGACATATTTACTATAAAATGACATTCTTTTGGCTGCTTTGTAGTTTTGAGTTATTTGTAAAGATTCTTCTTCATATGATATTCAAAAATCTCTGTTGTTGTGGTTGTATTTTGCTAGTCAGAATGTCTATTTAGAAATGATTGTTTTAAAAAATTTTAATTTTTATTTTTGCTTTTGCTTTTATTAACCTCCGGCTTTATGAAGCTTATAAACATTTTATACGCCTTTAAGGCCTTTACATATTTGTACTCTCAACTTGTATGTATTGCAGCAGCAGCAAAAGTAATTGTAATATTTTTGTTGTTGTTTTCGTATAGTTTTTTTTTTCTATTCTAAAAATGCATTTATGGCTACTGTTGTAAGTTACTTTTAAAAAACATAAATTATTTAGAAAATGAACCTAATTGGCAATTTTAAGGACAGATCTTGCACGTGACCAAATAATGGACTGAGTATGAACTATAGCGTAAACTAAAGCTTGGACTATTATGTGAAATACTGTCTGTTTAATTTTTTGTCGGGATAATAGTATGATCTATAGGCTGGACTATGGTCTGAAATGTAGTCTCACCTATAGTTTGTCTAGACTATAGTCAGCCCTATAGTTTACACAATAGTCTGGACTGCAGTATTGAATATAGTCTGGACTACGGTGTACTGTCTGCATTATAGCCTGAACTATAGTCTGCACTATAGTCTAGACTATAGTTCGCACTATAGTCTGGGATATAGTCTGAACTATAGTTTGCACTATAGTCTAGACTATAGTCTGCACTATAGTCTGGGATATAGTCTGTACTATAGTCTGGACTATAGTCTGTACTTTAGTCTGGACTATAGTCTGTACTATAGTCTGGAGTATAGTCTGGACTATAGTTTGGACTATAGTCTGGACTATAGTCTGGACTATAGTCTGGACTATAGTCTGGACTATAGTCTGGACTATAGTCTGGACTATAGTCTGGACTATAGTCTGGACTATAGTCTGGACTATAGTCTGGACTATAGTCTGGACTATAGTCTGGACTATAGTCTGGACTATATTCTGGACTATAGTCTGGACTATAGTCTGGACTATAGTCTGGACTATAGTCTGGACTATAGTTTGCACTATGGTCTGCACTATGGTCTGCACTATGGACTGCACTATATTCTGGACTATAGACTGCACTATATTCTGGACTATAGTCTGCACTATAGTCTGTACTATAGTCTGCACTATAGTCTGCACTATAGTCTGCACTATAGTTTTCACTATAGTCTGCAATTTCCACTTGGGATACATTCAAAAAATCACATGAATGAACAGTCATGTATGTATAGATTGGATTTTATATTCGTCTGAGTGACTTCTAGCATCCATCTTCATACAAATATATAAAAAGAGCATATTTTTGTTGTTAAGTTTATATATAAATAAATGTAAAACATTGTGCAATATTTTGTTTAGAAAAAAATAACAAAAAAATAATTTTATAAAGATGACTACTACTGCAGTAAACACTTCTTTGTTCGAGTGTGTAAATGTGCAATATTAAAATATATGCAGTATTATTTCTATAACAAAAGTGAAGACCAGCGAATAATTTTATAGAAAAAGTAGAGAGTTTAAAATCAAAGCTTTAGGAACCAAACACTAAACTTTTTTAACTTTTGATTTCTGCTTATGATTTTTTATACTAAACTTAATTTACCTTACTGTAGTTATTCTGAAAACTATTGATATGATAAAAAAAACATTTTAAATTTGTTGCTGGTATAACTATTATCTCTTCAAACATTCATACTACTTACACATATTTGTGGTGAATTGTAAGTTACTTTATTAAAAAATATTCATGTTTATGCGATGTTACTCCATTACATGTCATGGCTTGAATCATATTAAAATAAAAACTATGATAAAAATATTCGTGTTTCTGTGATGAGGCAGAACACACAATTTCCTGAAAAAACTATATTTGATTGTCGACAAATAGTATCTTCTTGCATTTTCTATTCTTCTGTGCACAATATCTATTTTAAAAATCACATGTGGCATGTAGGTCGATGCATGTTGGAATTAGTTTTGTTTTATTATCATTAAAGCGTTAAAGTAAACAATTTGTGAGGGCAAAATATAACTTAATTAAAATGCATTTTATGTGCAACATAACTAATACGAAAGGTTTAAAAAAAAAATAAGCTAAACTTAATAGAATGGGGGAGCATAATTTATTTGTCATTTTTATGATGAGCTATGAGTATGTGTAATGGATTATATTTTACACATGTTACAACAAATGACAATATAGTTTTGTTATAATTATGTTTATTAGCATTTTGATTGAAATTTTTAGGCAAGAACATGATAAAAAAAACTTTTAGCTTGAGAAATTTTACAAAAAATCAACAAATTTCTAACATTATATACTTTAGATCTCAAACTATAGTCTACGCTACAACTTTGACTATAATATAGAAAATAGTCTCATGTAGAATATAATATATGTAGATTGCAGTCTGGTCTCTTTAGTATATAGTATAATGTAGACTTTAGTTTGAACTATAGTTTGAACTACATTATAGGCTTAAGTCTGTACTGTAGTTTAGACTATAGCAGCACTATAATCCGGACTATAGAGTATAAACTGAAATATATTGTGGACTATAGATAGGCCTGTAGATTTTACTATAATTTATACTATAGTCTGAATTATAGTTTGGATTTTATGATGATTGGTTTATGGTTTGGCCTATAGTCCGAACTATAGCATAGATATAAAAGGACTATAATTTGGACTGTAGTGTGTAGTACTTATAGGCGTGAAGATATTATGATAGTTTATACTATTGTCGATACGTTAGTCTATAGTGTAGTCGATGGTTTAGACTAAAGAATGAACTATAGTCTGTTCTGTAGCCTAGTCTGTAGTCTAATCTGTATTCTGGTCTATTGTGCGGACTATAGTCAAGATTAATATCTAGTCTATAGTCTAGTCTATAGTCAAGTCTATAGACTAGTCTAGTCTATGGTCTAGTCTATAGTATAGTCTATAGTCTAGTCTATAGTCTAGTCTATAGTCTAGTCTAGTCTATAGTCTAGTCTATAGTCTAGCCTATAGTCTAGTCTATAGTGTAGTCTATAGTCTAGTCTATAGTCTAGTCTATAGTCTAGTCTATGTAGTCTATAGTCTAGTCTATAGTCTAGTCTATAGTCTAGTCTATTGTCTAGTCTATAGTCTAGTCTATAGTCTAGTCTATAGTCTAGTCTATAGTCTAGTCTATAGTCTAGTCTATAGTCTAGTCTATAGTCTAGTCTATAGTCTAGTCTATAGTCTAGTCTATAGTCTAGTCTATAGTCTAGTCTATAGTCTAGTCTATAGTCTAGTCTATAGTCTAGTCTATAGTCTAGTCTATAGTCTAGTCTATAGTCTAGTCTATAGTCTAGTCTATAGTCTAGTCTATAGTCTAGTCTATAGTCTAGTCTATAGTCTAGTCTATAGTCTAGTCTATAGTCTAGTCTATAGTCTAGTCTATAGTCTTAGTCTAGTCTATAGTCTAGTCTATAGTCTAGTCTATAGTCTAGTCTATAGTCTAGTCTATAGTCTAGTCTATAGTCTAGTCTATAGTCTAGTCTATAGTCTAGTCTATAGTCTAGTCTATAGTCTAGTCTATAGTCTAGTCTATAGTCTAGTCTATAGTCTAGTCTATAGTCTAGTCTATAGTCTAGTCTATAGTCTAGTCTATAGTCTAGTCTATAGTCTAGTCTATAGTCTAGTCTATAGTCTAGTCTATAGTCTAGTCTATAGTCTAGTCTATAGTCTAGTCTATAGTCTAGTCTATAGTCTAGTCTATAGTCTAGTCTATAGTCTAGTCTATAGTCTAGTCTATAGTCTAGTCTATAGTCTAGTCTATAGTCTAGTCTATAGTCTAGTCTATAGTCTAGTCTATAGTCTAGTCTATAGTCTAGTCTATAGTTTAGTCTATAGTCTAGTCTATAGTCTAGTCTATAGTCTAGTCTATAGTCTAGTCTATAGTCTAGTCTATAGTCTAGTCTATAGTCTAGTCTATAGTCTAGTCATAGTCTAGTCTATAGTCTAGTCTATAGTCTAGTCTATAGTCTAGTCTATAGTCTAGTCTATAGTCTAGTCTATAGTCTAGTCTATAGTCTAGTCTATCTAGTCTATAGTCTAGTCTATAGTCTAGTCTATAGTCTAGTCTATAGTCTAGTCTATAGTCTAGTCTATAGTCTAGTCTATAGTCTAGTCTATAGTCTAGTCTATAGTCTAGTCTATAGTCTAGTCTATAGTCTAGTCTATAGTCTAGTCTATAGTCTAGTCTATAGTCTAGTCTATAGTCTAGTCTATAGTCTAGTCTAGTCTAGTCTATAGTCTAGTCTATAGTCTAGTCTATAGTCTAGTCTATAGTCTAGTCTATAGTCTAGTCTATAGTCTAGTCTATAGTCTAGTCTGTAGTCTAGTCTGTAGTCTAGTCTATAGTCTAGTCTATAGTCTAGTCTATAGTCTAGTCTATAGTCTAGTCTATAGTCTAGTCTATAGTCTAGTCTATAGTCTATAGTCTAGTCTATAGTCTAGTCTATAGTCTATATGCTAGTCTATAGTAGTCTATAGTCTAGTCTATAGTCTAGTCTATAGTCTAGTCTATAGTCTAGTCGTCTAGTCTATAGTCTATCTTAGTCTAGTCTATTAGTCTAGTCTATAGTCTAGTCTATAGTCTAGTCTATAGTCTAGTCTATAGTCTAGTCTATAGTCTAGTCTATAGTCTAGTCTATAGTCTAGTCTATAGTCTAGTCTATAGTCTAGACTATAGTCTAGTCTATAGTCTAGTCTATAGTCTAGTCTATAGTCTAGTCTATAGTCTAGTCTATAGTCTAGTCTATAGTCTAGTCTATAGTCTAGTCTATAGTCTAGTCTATCGTCTAGTCTATAGTCTAGTCTATAGTCTAGTCTATAGTCTAGTCTGTAGTCTAGTCTAGTCATAGTCTAGTCTATAGTCTGGTTTATTGTCTAGTCTGTAGTATAGTCAAATAACAATTTTTATTTATTTTTTATTTCTTTCTAAAACCTCAAAAATATCATCATTTTTTAAATGTTAAGTATTTTGGTTTATTTCACATCTTCTGGCGTATTTCTTCTTTAATAACTCATCTAAAAGTTAACTTTAATTACTTAATTTCAAAAGCGCCAAACTACAAAACATATTTCCAAAATTGTGCCTTTTTTTTCTTAAAAGAATTCCTAACATATAAATCATACAACAACTACAAGAAATAAAATATGTATGTTACAACAACTTAAAAATGTAATCTTAAAGATAAAAATGTAATCTCTTTAGACATCAAACAAACTTGTCAATTGCAGAAACGCATCTTAGATTTTGGCTTTTTAAAACAACAAACGCAGTCAAAATTCCAATCAATTGTGTAAAATAAAGGCTTTTTAAAGAAAATGTGTTTTTTTTTTGCTGAAAATAAATGCCTTTAAACACTTTAACATTAAGTGAAGGTTAAGAAACACGAAAAAATTTTATTCATTATTCAAAAAGAGTGTATACTTTGGGAAATGTGTACAAAATACTTGTACTCGAACTATAAAAATAGTTCTATAATTTTAGTTTATTTCTTTAGCTGCCTGCTGCTGTCTTTAGCTAAATGATGATGTTGTAGTTTGCTATTTTAATGTTTAATATTTTTTATAGTTAACTGAATGAGTGAATAGTTGGTAATATGGATGAATTACAATTGATGTGTTGTGTACATTTTTTGCTAAACTAATAAAATTGTTTAAACATTTTTTAAACTTTAAGCCTTAATCTGTGTAAATCTATTTTTTTAAGATTTGTTTCATTTGCTATTCAACTAAGCCAACTTGTGCTTATAATATTTATGACATTTTTAATGTTTTTCAGTTTATAGAAATGATGATTTTTTTATAATTAGTCTAAAACGGATGATGTTAAAAAGCAAAAAAAAAAATGAAGCCACACTCGAGCCATTTTAACGAAACAAATTTTTAAGATTGCAATTAGAGATTGTCTGTTGAAATTATGAGCAAAAACTTAAAAAAATACGATCACCTTGCTCTTCATCTAAATTAGTTGTTCAATTTTTTTCTCAGTTATGTAAATAATGATCATATTTATTTATGTGTGGTACATTTTAATGATTGTTCTTGATGTAATCGTTAAAATTGAATGCAAGGTTACAACAGCAGAAATATAAAATTATGGCTATAAAATTAAAAACGTTTTTAAAATTTATGTTTAAAAAGTTTATGTCTTAGAAATCAACCTCATATTTTAAAAGTTTTGAGTTTAGAATTATATTAAGATTGAAATTCTATATTTTATTTTTAATAATTTAATTTTTTTTTTTGTTAAATCTTTGTCAAATTTATGAAATAATGAGATATCTTTTAAATTAACTTTTCTCTAGAATGTAAAGTTTTCAGATTAGAGCATAGATTAGTAAAAACTGGATTGTAGACAAGATCATAGACTAAATAATAGACTAAATATAAAGTAGGCTATAGATTAGACAATAGACTAGAATACTGACTATGATCTAGACTATAGATTAAACTATAAACTTGACTATAGGCTAGACTATAAGCTAAGTTATAGACTAAACTATAGACTATAGATTAGACTGTATACTATACACTAGACTATAGACTAGACAATAGACTAGACTATACTATAAACTAGACTATACTATAGACTAGACTATACTATAGACTACACTATATACAGGACTATAGACTAGACTATAAACTAGACTATAGACTAGACTATAGACTAGACTATAGACTAGACTATAAACTAGACTATAGACTAGACTATAGACTATAATATAGACTAGACTAGACTACAGACTAGAATATAGACTAGACTATAGACTAGACTATAGACTATAATATAGACTAGACTATAGACTAGACTATAGACTAGACTATAGACTAGACTATAGACTAGACTATAGACTAGACTATAGACTAGACTATAGACTAGACTATAGACTAGACTATAGACTAGACTATAGACTAGACTATAGACTAGACTATAGACTAGACTATAGACTAGACTATAGACTAGACTATAGACTAGACTATAGACTAGACTATAGACTAGACTATAGACTAGACTATAGACTAGACTATAGACTAGACTATAGACTAGACTATAGACTAGACTATAGACTAGACTATAGACTAGACTATAGACTAGACTATAGACTAGACTATAGACTAGACTATAGACTAGACTATAGACTAGACTATAGACTAGACTATAGACTAGACTATAGACTAGACTATAGACTAGACTATAGACTAGACTATAGACTAGACTATAGACTAGACTATAGACTAGACTATAGAATAGACTATAGACTAGACTATAGACTAGACTATAGACTAGACTATAGACTAGACTATAGACTAGACTATAGACTAGACTATAGACTAGACTATAGACTAGACTATAGACTAGACTATAGACTAGACTATAGACTAGACTATAGACTAGACTATAGACTAGACTATAGACTAGACTATAGACTAGACTATAGACTAGACTCTATAGACTAGACTATAGACTAGACTAGCTACTATAGACTAGACTATAGACTAGACTATAGACTAGACTATGATAGACTATAGACTAGACTATAGACTAGACTATAGACTAGACTATAGACTAGACTATAGACTAGACTAGACTATAGACTAGACTATAGAGACTAGACTATAGACTAGACTATAGACTAGACTAGACTATAGACTAGACTATAGACTAGACTATAGACTAGACTATAGACTAGACTATAGACTAGACTATAGACTAGACTAATAGAATAGACTATAGACTAGACTATAGACTAGACTATAGACTAGACTATAGACTAGACTATAGACTAGACTATGACTAGACTATAGAATAGACTCTATAGACTAGACTATAGACTAGACTATAGACTAGACTATAGACTAGACTATAGACTAGACTATAGACTAGGCTTAGCTAGACTATAGACCTAGACTAGAGACTAGACTAGAGACTAGACTAGAGACTAGACTATAAACTAGACTATGGACTAGGCTATATTTACCACTATTACCTTTATTTTGACACTCATTACTAAACTACTCCTAAGTAATGCACAATTTTTTTATAAGTCATTATTAATAACGTTATTAGCTTTTATTACCAAGCTAGTCTGCTGGTTTTTCTTAGAGCAAACTTTTTCGCAAAACAATTAAACTTTTAATTAAGTTTTAGCTTAATTTGTTTATTAATTTACAATATTTTAAAATGCATTTACGTTTTCAAAACTTAATGTTTTGTTTTACAAAATATATTATTTAAGTAGGTAATTTGTTTAACAACTTTAAAACCTAGATTTATTTTTCGTTAAAGTGTTAAACTTTCATAAATTTAGTTAATGATTATAGTTATTTGTAGTTTGTGTTGTATTTTTACAATAATTCAAAATCTACAAATATAAAAAAAACAAATAGCTGCAAAAATTAGTTTATAAATTTTATAATTATTTTTAATTATCGACAAACATAACAAAATTACCAATTAAAACTCACATAAATGCACTCTTTAAAAACCTTTAACTAAAAAACAATATTATTTTACATTCCTAAAATAAATAGCTAAAACATTATTATAAATATTTTTTGAAAATTTTTAAAAAATAACTTTGACATTAAAATGATTAATTGGAAATATAACAAAAATGTTATAATTAACAAGCTTTAATTTTGGCAAATCATCTGTGAAAGGTTTTTTTAATTTGACCAAAAAGAAAAACTAATTAAACAATTTTATTAAAATTTAATTTTTAATAAATTTAATCAGCCTTGAAATGTTTTGTTTAGATAGCAAAATATTTATTTGTTGCTTTTAAGAAGAATGTCGAGCATAAGCAAATGTTAAAAATTCGTGCGTCATAAAATAAAGTTCTTATGGTATGATTGACAGCTACTGAAACACAATTTTGGTCTAGTCTATGATCTATAGGCTTTTTAGTCTTTGGTCTAGTCTATAGTCTAGTCTATAGTCTAGTCTATAGTCTAGTCTATAGTCTAGTCTATAGTCTAGTCTATAGTCTAGTCTATAGTCTAGTCTATAGTCTAGTCTATAGTCTAGTCTATAGTCTAGTCTATAGTCTAGTCTACAGTCTAGTCTATAGTCTAGTCTATAGTCTAGTCTATAGTCTAGTCTACAGTCTAGTCTATAGTCTAGTCTATAGTCTAGTCTACAGTCTAGTCTATAGTCTAGTCTATAGTCTAGTCTATAGTCTAGTCTATAGTCTAGTCTATAGTCTAGTCTATAGTCTAGTCTATAGTCTAGTCTATAGTCTAGTCTATAGTCTAGTCTATAGTCTAGTCTATAGTCTAGTCTATAGTCTAGTCTATAGTCTAGTCTATAGTCCTAGTCTATAGTCTAGTCTATAGTCTAGTCTATATTCTAGTCTATAGTCTAGTCTATAGTCTAGTCTATAGTCTAGTCTATAGTCTAGTCTATAGTCTAGTCTATAGTCTAGTCTATAGTCTAGTCTATAGTCTAGTCTATAGTCTAGTCTATAGTCTAGTCTATAGTCTAGTCTATAGTCTAGTCTATAGTCTAGTCTATAGTCTAGTCTATAGTCTAATCTATAGTCTAATCTATAGTCTAGTCTATAGTCTAGTCTATAGTCTAGTCTATAGTCTAGTCTATAGTCTAGTCTATAGTCTAGTCTATAGTCTAGTCTAGTCTAGTCTATAGTCTAGTCTATAGTAGTCTAGTCGTCTATAGACTAGTCTATAGTCTAGTCTATAGTCTAGTCTATAGTCTAGTCTACAGTCTAGTCTATAGTCTAGTCTATAGCCTAGTCTATAGTCTAGTCTATAGTCTAGTCTATAGTCTAGTCTATAGTCTAGTCTATAGTCTAGTCTATAGTCTAGTCTATTGTCTAGTCTATAGTCTAGTCTATAGTCTAGTCTATAGTCTAGTCTATAGTCTAGTCTATAGCTAGTCTATAGTCTAGTCTATAGTCTAGTCTATAGTCTAGTCTATAGTCTAGTCTATAGTCTCTATAGTCTAGTCTATAGTCTAGTCTATAGTCTAGTCTATAGTCTAGTCTATAGTCTAGTCTAGTCTAGTCTATAGTCTAGTCTATAGTCTAGTCTATAGTCTAGTCTATAGTCTAGTCTATAGTCTAGTCTATAGTCTAGTCTATAGTCTAGTCTATAGTCTAGTCTATAGTCTAGTCTATAGTCTAGTCTATAGTCTAGTCTATAGTCTAGTCTATAGTCTAGTCTATAGTCTAGTCTATAGTCTAGTCTATATCTAGTCTATAGTCTAGTCTATAGTCTAGTCTATAGTCTAGTCTATAGTCTAGTCTATAGTCTAGTCTATAGTCTAGTCTATAGTCTAGTCTATAGTCTAGTCTATAGTCTAGTCTATAGTCTAGTCTATAGTCTAGTCTATAGTCTAGTCTATAGTCTAGTCTATAGTCTAGTCTATAGTCTAGTCTATAGTCTAGTCTATAGTCTAGTCTATAGTCTAGTCTAGTCTAGTCTATAGTCTAGTCTATAGTCTAGTCTATAGTCTAGTCTATAGTCTAGTCTATAGTCTAGTCTATAGTCTAGTCTACAGTCTAGTCTATAGTCTAGTTCAGTCTAGTCTATAGTCTAGTCTATAGTCTAGTCTTATAAGTCTAGTCTATCTATAGTCTAGTCTATAGTCTAGTCTATAGTCTAGTCTATAGTCTAGTCTATAGTCTAGTCTATAGTCTAGTCTAGTCTATAGTCTAGTTTAGTCTATAGTCTAGTTTAGTCTATCTAGTTTAGTCTATAGTCTAGTTTAGTCTATAGTCTAGTTTAGTCTATAGTCTAGTTTATAGTCTAGTCTATAGTCTAGTCTATAGTCTAGTCTAGTAGTCTAGTAGTCTATAGTCTAGTCTATAGTCTAGTCTATAGTCTAGTCTATAGTCTAGTCTATAGTCTAGTCTATAGTCGTCTATAGTCTAGTCTATAGTCTAGTCTATAGTCTAGTCTATAGTCTAGTCTATAGTCTAGTCTATAGTCTAGTCTATAGTCTAGTCTATAGTCTAGTCTATAGTCTAGTCTATAGTCTAGTCTATAGTCTAGTCTATAGTCTAGTCTATAGTCTAGTCTATAGTCTAGTCTAGTCTATAGTCTAGTCTAGTCTATAGTCTAGTCTATAGTCTAGTCTATAGTCTAGTCTATAGTCTAGTCTATAGTCTAGTCTATAGTCTAGTCTATAGTCTAGTCTATAGTCTAGTCTAGTC
Source organism: Lucilia sericata (assembly GCF_015586225.1). Classification (NCBI taxonomy): domain Eukaryota; kingdom Metazoa; phylum Arthropoda; class Insecta; order Diptera; family Calliphoridae; genus Lucilia; species Lucilia sericata. Next base: position 99,659 of record NW_023995301.1, on the reverse strand, counting down.
TAGTCTAGTCTAGTCTATAGTCTAGTCTAGTCTATAGTCTAGTTCTAGTCTATAGTCTAGTCTATAGTCTAGTCTATAGTCTAGTCTATAGTCTAGTCTATAGTCTAGTCTATAGTCTAGTCTATAGTCTAGTCATATTCTAGTCTATAGTCTAGTCTATAGTCTAGTCTATAGTCTAGTCTAGTCTATCTTCTAGTCTAGTCTAGTCTATAGTCTAGTCTATAGTCTATAGTCTAGTCTAGTCTATAGTCTAGTCTATAGTCTAGTCTATAGTCTAGTCTAGAGTCTAGTCTATAGTCTAGTCTATAGTCTAGTCTATAGTCTAGTCTATAGTCTAGTCTAGTCTATAGTCTAGTCTATAGTCTAGTCTATAGTCTAGTCTATAGTCTAGTCTTAGTCTAGTCTATAGTCTATCTATAGTCTAGTCTATGTCTAGTCTATAGTCTAGTCTATAGTCTAGTCTATAGTCTAGTCTATAGTCTAGTCTATAGTCTAGTCTATAGTCTAGTCTATCTAGTCTAGTCTATAGTCGTCTAGTCTATAGTCTAGTCTATAGTCTAGTCTATAGTCTAGTCTATAGTCTAGTCTATAGTCTAGTCTATAGTCTAGTCTATAGTCTAGTCTATAGTCTAGTCTATAGTCTAGTCTATAGTCTAGTCTATAGTCTAGTCTATAGTCTAGTCTATAGTCTAGTCTATAGTCTAGTCTATAGTCTAGTCTATAGTCTAGTCTATAGTCTAGTCTAGTCTAGTCTATAGTCTCGTCTATAGTCTCGTCTATAGTCTAGTCTATAGTCTAGTCTATAGTCCAATCTATAGTCTAGTCTATGGTCTAGTCCATGCTTATTCTATTGTTTAATCAGATTTAAATAAATGTTATTTAAAAAAATCATATTTTCTCAGTGTATATTAGACATTTCCTTAACTTGAAACCTTCTCAAAAGCCTACACTTTATTATTTATTACACTTGAGAAATCTTAGATTTTCTAAACTCAAGTATTTTCTTGTACTTATTAAAGAACTAAACAATTATTGTTAATATTTGAAAACATAACAGTGCAACTTGTTACCAAAGGTAGATTTAAACCGCCAAACAGTAGTACTTGCTGTATAGATAAATATTTTGAATGAATTTCAAGATTTAAATAAACATAAAACAAAAAGCGGAAATAAATATTAAATATGAAGAGAGAGCTTAATAAAAATCCTCTTTAAATTAATAAAAAAAAATATTCTAACAAAATAAAAACTTAATAAAAATTTATATTTTTAAATATTTTAAGCGAGAAAAAATTTTAATTATATATTAACTAAAAACTTAATAAGCGTTACTGATACGCAAACATCACAACTAACATTAGTATAATTTATTTTGAAAAAAACCAACAACCAGCATTTAATTACTTGACTACCTGTCTACCAGCAACCAAACACCTTGTTTAAGTTAAAGACAAATTTTCTTATATTTTTTTCGTTAAAATTTCAATTTTGGTGTTAATTCAATTAATTTTTCAGTGTTATCACTCATTATTATTAATCATTCCCAAAAATGTAAATTGTTGCGCTGTTTTAACAATTTGTTCAGGGTCATGTGGTGTTACGATTTTAATGATATATCATACGTTGATGATAATGAGGGATCATGATGATGATCATCATGCAAAAGCTATGTGGTATATATAGGGATTTTTATATAATTGTATTGCAGTTTGTAAAACAAATACAATTTAATGAATGTTATGATATTAGTGATTAACATACTTTGTTAAATGACAACTGTATACCTGATTGTTTACTTGGGGGTGGTGAAGTAGTGAGTGATTTAAATGTGATTATTAAGTAAAGAATATCCCAAAATTGCCGAATTATTCCCGACAAATTTTTCTTTTTTACAAAATATTTTGAAAATTTCAAATTTTGGAGTGAAATTCAAAAGTCTTGGAAAATTTCTTTTCAATCCTAATAAAGGGGGGAAATGGAATGATAGGTTTCTTTCTAAATGAAACTATTTTTATAATAATTGAATATTTTTTTTAAATATTTTTTTGTAAAATCAGTTATTCATCTATTAAAGTATCATTCATTGATTACCTTCAAACTCTTCACTTGTTTTTTTATCTCAATTTCAAAATATATAGTATTTTTTTCAATATTAGCATAATTTAAAATTTTATAAACACTTGAATTTTAAAGAATTGCAATTTAAGTTTTTGTTGTTGTTGTTTTCATTATTATTTTTAGCAAATGACTTTGAATGTTTTAAACGTGTATAATGTAAAGCAGAATAAAAAGCAACCAAAACCAAATTGTCACGATTAAAAAAGTTTTTAAAAAAATACAAGAAAAAAAAGTAAATTTGCAAATGATACTATAACATTTAAAAAACAACAAAAAGAAGTTACTTTATAAAAAAAAACAAAGATAGAGAATCTTTAAAAAACAAACTGAAACTGATCTTAATTTAAAACAAATGTTTGAACAGTTGGAACAGATCTTTACTTTTTTAAATTACAGGTTAATGATGATTTTTTTCTAAACTGCTCTGTTTTTAGTTAAATCTACTACAACACTGTACAAAAAATAGTAATTTATTAAATCAAATCAAATAATAATAGTAATAACTATTATTATAAATTAAAAACATTTCAAAAGTTAAACATTAATTTAAAACGTTACCAACAAAAAACAAAATGTAACAAAATATATGATGTGAAGATGAGTTGGTAAATTTTATGATAAAGTATAAATTTTATGTAAAAATTGAAATTTCAAAAAAAATCTAAGTTGTAAGATGAGCTGTAATCGCTCATGCCAATGTTTAAAGAGGTGGTGTATTCGTTTAAATGCAAATTTAATTAATTTATTTATAATTAATATTGTTAAGTCATGTATGGGGTTTTTATGAAGATTAATATAGAATATTTATTATATTTTTAAATTACATAGAATATTTTACAAACATCGAATCGAATTTTTAGTAAACAATCGCTTTAGCCCAGTTCTAGTTCAGTTTTTAGTTCACTTCTACTTCAGTTCTAGTTGACTTCTTCTTCAGTTCCAGTTCACTTCTAGTTCAGCTCTAGTTCGTTCTGGTCAGTATCTGGTTCAGTTCTAGTTCAGTTCTAGTTCAGTTCTAGTTCAGTTCTAGTTCAGTTCTAGTTCAGTTCTAGTTTCTAGTTCAGTTCTAGTTCAGTTCTAGTTCAGTTCTAGTTCAGTTCTAGTTCAGTTCTAGTTCAGTTCTAGTTCAGTTCTAGTTCAGTTCTAGTTCAGTTCTAGTTCAGTTCTAGTTCAGTTTAGTTCAGTTCTAGTTCAGTTCTAGTTCAGTTCTAGTTCAGTTTAGTTCAGTTCTAGTTCAGTTCTAGTTCAGTTCTAGTTCAGTTCTAGTTCAGTTCTAGTTCAGTTCTAGTTCAGTTCTAGTTCAGTTCTAGTTCAGTTCTAGTTCAGTTCTAGTTCAGTTCTAGTTCAGTTCTAGTTCAGTTCTAGTTCAGTTCTAGTTCAGTTCTAGTTCAGTTCTAGTTCAGTTCTAATTCAGTTCTAGTTCAGTTCTAGTTCAGTTCTAGTTCAGTTCTAGTTCAGTTCTAATTCAGTTCTAGTTCAGTTCTAGTTCAGTTCTAGTTCAGTTCTAGTTCAGTTCTAGTTTAGTTCTAGTTCAGTTCTAGTTCACTTCTAGTTCAGTTCTAGTTCAGTTCTAGTTTAGTTCTAGTTTAGTTCTAGTTCAGTTCTAGTTCAGTTCTAGTTCAGTTCTAGTTCAGTTCTAGTTCAGTTCTAGTTCAGTTCTAGTTCAATTCTAGTTCAGTTCTAGTTCAGTTCTAGTTCAGTTCTAGTTCAGTTCTAGTTCAGTTCTAGTTCAGTTCTAGTTCAGTTCTAGTTCAGTTTTAGTTCAGTTCTAGTTGAGTTCTAGTTCAGTTCTAGTTCAGTTCTAGTTCAGTTCTAGTTCAGTTCTAGTTCAGTTCTAGTTCACTTCTAGTTCACTTCTAGTTCAGTTCTAGTTCAGTTCTAGTTCAGTTCTAGTTCACTTCTAGTTCAGTTCTAGTTCACTTCTAGTTCAGTTCTAGTTCAGTTCTAGTTTAGTTCTAGTTTAGTTTTAGTTCAGTTCTAGTTCAGTTCTAGTTCAGTTCTAGTTCAGTTCTAGTTCAGCTCTAGTTTAGTTCTAGTTCAGTTCTAGTTCAGTTCTAGTTCAGTTCTAGTTCAGTTCTAGTTCAGTTCTAGTTCAATTCTAGTTCAGTTCTAGTTCACTTCTAGTTTAGTTCTAGTTTAGTTCTTGATTACTTGTGGTTCAGTTCTAGCAGGCTTTTTTCTTGGCCAATTTCGAAGAAAAATCTTGACAGGTTGCTTTGTGAACTACACTACGGTTTAAAAACAAAAAGTTTTTATTATTTACCGTAAATGTATGTTCCCCTGTTCCCTATTTATTTCTCTTTACATGATTGTATTTCTCTTTTTACATGATGTCACAATCCAACATCAACATGTTTATCTGAAAATCATCAGCAAAATTCATTTACAAATGTAATTAATTACCAATAAGTTTCAATTACAAAAAGTATTACAACACAAAGTACAACATGAGAAATTTTAGTTAAACAAACAATATGTTGGAAATTACATTGAATTACGCACATTATGTGGGTAACAATTTAAATAGGAGGTGCAATTTAAAAGTCAATAAAAATTAATTGTACATTAACTGTAGATACAACTCAAAACAAGTCATTAGAAAACTGCTTCAAAGTGATATACAGATGTTCTTAGATCTTTTATTAAGTTCTTATAGATTTATCGATTAGATTTCGTCATTGGCATTATTTATTCCAATTTTCTAATAAAAATAGTTTTTTTAGTTACTTTTCAATTATCCCTCGTTTTAAGCATCATATACTTGCCTACACTTTCCCATTTGTACTGAAAATACTCATTTTTTTAACCATATAAATTTTCATAAAAAATCCATTGATTTTCGGTTTCTATTTAAATTTTAAGTTTACATATTAGTCTCTGAATCCCCACCAACCAACAAAAAACCTTAAAATTGCATCATTCTTTGAAAATATTTGTAGAAAATTGGTTACAATAGTAAAATACTTAAAGGTGGTACACACGTACTACATGTATTACGAGAGTACTAAGTTTGAAAGAATTACAATAATACAGAGGAGGGCAAAAGGTAGCGACATTTGAAATGTGAACAGATATAGAAAAGAGTTGGCATGTATATAATTTTATAATTAAGAAATCTGTTTCATAATTTATTTTAATATTCCCGAAACCATAAGCTGTGTCTTTAAATATAAGAGGAGAGGCTTTAGCCAATACTTTTTTTTATTAAAATCAATAAATTTTAAATTCAACTCGTCAATGTAATTTGTTGACAATTCTTATAATAATTGAATAAACTCGCGATTTGACAGTTTTTTGCTTAGACCTATAAGTTTGAATGTCATTTAGTAAAATTTAAATGTCAATGTTATTCTCTTGAACTTTTAAAATTGTTTGACATTTTTCTTCAATAACAGCTGATATTTGATAGAAAATCAAATCCGAATGTCAGATAAATAATTAAGATTGAAGCTTAAAGTAAATAACGTAAACTGCAATTAAGTAAAAATTAAATTGGGGATAAAATTTGTAAACGAGACTACGACTGGAGTCAAAACTTTGCTATGCATTTTAAATAGCTAGAACTTAACTAGAATTGAACTAGAGCTAAAGTAGAACTGAACTAGAACTGCACTAGAATTGAACTGAACTGAAGTAAAACTGAACTGAACTAGACTTAAAACTAGAACTGAACTAGAACTGAACTCGAACTGAACTCGAACTGAGCTGAACTAGACCTGAACTAGAACTGAACTAGAACTGAACTAGAACTGAACTAGAACTGAACTAGAACTGAACTAAACTGAACTAGAACAGAACTAAACTGAACTAGAACTGAACCAGAACTGAACTAGAACTAGAACTGAACTGAACTAGAACTGAACTAGAACTGAACTAGAACTGAACTAGAACTGAACTAGAACTGAACTAGAACTGAACTAGAACTGAACTAGAACTGAACTGAACTAGAACTGAACTAGAACTGACTAGAACTGAACTAGAACTACTAGAACTGAACTAGAACTGACTAGAACTGAACTAGAACTGAACTAGAACTGAACTAGAACTGAACTGAAGACTGAACTGAACTAGAACTGAACTAGAACTGAACTAGAACTGAACTAGAACTGAACTAGAATGAACTAGAACTGAACTAGAACTGAACTAGAACTGAACTAGAACTGAACTAGAACTGAACTAGAACTGAACTAGAACTGAACTAGAACTGAACTAGAACTGAACTAGAACTGAACTAGAACTGAACTAGAACTGAACTAGAACTGAACTAGAACTGAACTAGAACTGAACTAGAACTGAACTAGAACTGAACTAGAACTGAACTAGAACTGAACTAGAACTGAACTAGAACTGAACTAGAACTGAACTAGAACTGAACTAGAACTGAACTAGAACTGAACTAGAACTGAACTAGAACTGAACTAGAACTGAACTAGAACTGAACTAGAACTGAACTAGAACTGAACTAGAACTGAACTAGAACTGAACTAGAACTGACTAGAACTGAACTAGAACTGAACTAGAACTGAACTAGACTGAACTAGAACTGAACTAGAACTGAACTAGAAACTGAACTAGAACTGAACTAGAACTGAACGAACGAACTGAACTAGAACTGAACTAGAACTGAACTAGAACTGAACTAGAACTAGAACTGAACTAGAACTGAACTAGAACTAAACTAGAACTGAACTAGAACTGAACTAGAACTGAACTAGAACTGAACTAGAACTGAACTAGAACTGAACTAGAACTGAACTAGAATTGAACTAGAATTGAACTAGAACTGAACTAGAACTGAACTAGAACTGAACTAGAACTGAACTAGAACTGAACTAGAACTGAACTAGAACTGAACTAGAACTGAACTAGAACTGAACTAGAACTGGAACTGAACTAGAACTGAACTAGAACTGATCTAGACTGAACTAGAACTGAACTAGAACTGAACTAGAACTGAACTAGAACTGAACTAGAACTGAACTAGAACTGAACTAGAACTGAACTAAAACTAAACAAGAACTAAACTAAACTAGAACGAAAGTGGAACTGAACTAGATAATTATGAAAAGCTTTACAAATCTATGCTATTTCTTTGCTCTCAACTGCACCACATCTAAATTAAGTTAACATATTAAATACAAACAGCTATTGAACGCTTTAAAAAAAGCCCCCAAAATCGGCTTTTATATTACAATAAACGGAAGCCTAAAATAATCATTAAATAGCAAAAAAAATCCAAACAAAAATTACTGCAGTTCATTAAGTAAATCCAAAAAAATCCCTAAAAAATTAAATGGAATTAAATAAGAAACATTCCAAACAAAAGAAACAATTGTCATTAGTTACAAGAAAAAAAAAAAGAAACTAAAAGTAAAATTTAAGTGTGACTATTTCTTATTAACTTTATTTTTTTGTTAAATAATTTACCAAATTTTTCTCCAACAAAAAACAAAAAGAAGATCTTCATCTCGAAAAGTATTGATTGCATTATTGGTTTTTAACTATTTTTTCGTTGGGTTGGAATGGCGGCGGCAACGGCAACAGCAAAAGTATTGAAATTGTTAAAATGTTGTTGGTATTCGAGTGAGTGGTTGGATGGTTGGTGCCTGATGCTGTGAGGATGGTACTGGCTGGTTGTGGTGGTGGCATGTTATTTGTAATAATATTTTTGGTATGATTTTGGAATGTTTATAATACATACATATATGTGATTACAATACATATGTACAAGTGAATGGTGGTAGTACCACCAACAAAATCAAACCTAAAACTTAAAATCTTATTTCAAAATCATTACGATTTTAAAGATGTTGTCTAGATTTTTTGCTCGATCATTATTATTGTATATTTTTGTAAATTATTTTACAAAATTATAGTGATGACAGCTTAGTTTCTTTTTATTTTTAATTTTTAAAAATATTGAAGGTCATTTGTTGTAAGTTAACATGTAAGTTTGTAGACAGTTTCTTCTTTGGAGTTTTTTTTTTCTTCGCTTTAATTATACAATTGAAATCGACTTTTTATAAATGTCTATTAACGGGTACTTTTTGATGAGCAATGGATGTCAAGTTACAACAATTATTTTTGTATTGAACGCTATTTCCGGGATTTTAAATATGTTGAAATGTAAATTTTTAATTATCATTTTTGAAGAGAATATTTTAAGAATCATGTGAAGTAAGAGTGATTTGAAACGATCTCTTTGTAATTTTAGTAATTAAACACTTGTAATTTATTCCCAAAATAACATTAGTTATAAACTGGGAAGATAAACTGGGAATGTCAAAGAAACTCTTCTATATAATCCAGATTATAATCTTTTCTATAGACTATTTTATTGTCCTGAGTTTTAGATCAGTTCAAGTGCAGCTTTAACACAGATCTAGTTCAGTTCTAGTTCAGTTCTAGTTCAGTTCTAGTTCAGTTCTAGTTCAGTTCTAGTGCAGTTCTAGTAGTTCTAGTTTCTAGTTCAGGTTCTAGTTCATTCTAGTTCAGTTCTAGTTCAGTTCTAGTTCAGTTCTAGTTCAGTTCTAGTTCATTTCTAGTTCAGTTCTAGTTCAGTTCTAGTTCAGTTTAGTTCAGTTCTAGTTCAGTTCTAGTTCAGTTCTAGTTCAGTTCTAGTTCAGTTCTAGTTCAGTTCTAGTTCAGTTCTAGTTCAGTTCTAGTTCAGTTCTAGTTCATTCTAGTTCAGTTCTAGTTCAGTTCTAGTTCAGTTCTAGTTTCAGTTCTAGTTCAGTTCTAGTTCAGTTCTAGTTCAGTTCTAGTTCAGTTCTAGTTAAGTTCTAGTTCAGTTAGTTCTAGTTCAGTTCTAGTTCAGTTCTAGTTCAGTTCCAGTTCAGTTCTAGTTCAGTTCTAGTTCAGTTTCTAGTTCAGTTCTAGTTCAGTTCTAGTTCAGTTCTAGTTAAGTTCTAGTTCAGTTCTAGTTCAGTTCTAGTTCAGTTCTAGTTAAGTTCTAGTTCAGTTCTAGTTCAGTTCTAGTTCAGTTCTAGTTCAGTTGTAGTTCAGTTGTAGTTCAGTTCTAGGTTCAGTTCTAGTTCAGTTCGAGTTCAGTTCTAGTTCAGTTCTAGTTCGGATATTGCTCTGATCTAGTTCCGTTTTAGTTCAATTCTTGTTAAGTTCTAGTGCATTTCTAGTCGATGTCCTTTAGTCCAAACCAATATTATCTGTCGTTAACCCAAACTTGTGTAGAGTGTCAAAAATTATTAACTATCGAATATAACATTAATATTTTTCTTAAATATTGATCGTGTATCATAAACCATTTATGATTTAATACATTTTTATAAATTTAACAAAAATTTTATTATTTATTCAGCTCCGGTAGCTGTTTGAACTTGTCATGTACAAAATTTGAAAAAAATGAATGTCGGTCGTATAAATGTACAATCGTAAATGTACATATGTATGATAAATAGCGTTGGTTGCAAGTGAATCCAAATGATTCACTGATGTAAATTCCCCCTGTCACCTAAAGAAAAAAAAAAGATCCATATCCGCTTGTTTGTACTCTGTCATACTAATAAATATTTGCACGTTATATTTTAGTAGTTTGTATTCTTAAACGAGAATGAATTTTGCTAAAAACATACAAATTATATATTTTTAGACTTAAATATAAAATGATAAAAAGATGTGCAAAAAATGAAATAAAATAAAATTGTAATAATAAAAAGTATCTACGATTATTTGATGGTTGTTTAGATGCGATGAGTAGAGAAGAAGTCAAGTGTTTTTTTTTTTGCAGTTGTGGTGGACCTTCTTCATTTTTATATTATCCGCTCTAGCTTCTTCTGCGGGCTGAGTGGCTGGCAGAAGTAGAAGTTTATTCATTCAATGATTTATTACAAGTCAAGTGTTTTTATGCACATACCAACCGAATGCGTGGTTGGTCATCATCATGGTCCAACCAACAGTCGAAGTTGAGTACTGGTCGAATTGTTTTTCTTTGATTTGTTTAAAACTATTTCAGTTTCAAAAGTTGTCTTTGTTTTTGGAGGTAGATGCCACAAAATGTTAAAAGGTTAATTGGCATGATTTGTTTTTTCATGGAACTTTTTGTTGGTTTTGCGATTTTTGTCGTTCGTGCCTTCTTTTTGCTGCTATAAAGATGAGCAGCGAGCGGTAATTGTTGTTTGTTTTTAGTTTTAGAGTCACTTTTGGCCATTTGGTGTGGATCGTTTGTTTGGCCGGTTGTTCATCTTCTTTAATATTTTATGTCCATATATGACGTCTATTAAGTGCGTGTTGTTTTTAGGAGTCTTTATTTCTTGTATTTTTTTATCGTTTCGTTTTTATTTAATATAGTTAAAGTGTTGTTACGTTTATTAATTAAAAAAATATTTATTTTTATTATATTTTTTTCTTAGTTTTGCTTAAACATAAAAATTAGTTGTATTTAGTTGATTTTGTAGTTTCTTTTTAAGTATGTTAATTAAATTTATGAGTATAAGTGTAGTTGTTTTAGTAAAAACGTTTACTTTACGCACGTTTCTTAACTAAATAAATGATTGTGTGAAAAATTAAATTTTAAGTGTTTAGAAGTCATGCCGTTGTAACGACAAGTTTCCTTGTCATTTGCTATGGGAAATGTGTCATTGCAAATAATTTTCAAGATTATTTTTTCCAAGTGCAATTCTTATATAGTTCGGTGATAGATGTACAGTTACAAGTTCATGTTTAAAAAGAAAAAATAGGAAATTAAGGGTATTTTCTTAACCCAAAAGTAGAGTATAGTCTCGATTATAAACAGACTATAGTTTCGGTTGTAGAACGGGCTTTATTCTGGACTGAATTAGAACTAAACTAGAACTGAACTAGGACAGAAATAGAACTCAACTAGAACTGAACTAAAGAAGAACAAGAAAATAACTAAAACAGAACTGGAACATAATTAGAACTGAACTATAAGATAGAACAGAACTAGAAAAGAACTAGAACAGAACTAGAACAGAACTAGAACAGAACTAGAACAGAACCAGAACAGAACTAGAACAGAACTAGAACAGAACTAGAACAGAACTAGAACAAAACTAAACAAAACTAGAACAAAACTAGAACAAAAACAGAACAAAAACAGAACAAAAACAGAACTAGAACAGAACTAGAACAGAACTAGAACAGAACTAGAACAAAACTAGAAACAAACTAGAACTGAACTAGAAACTGAACTAGAACTGAACTAGAACTTGAACTAGAACTGACTAGAACTGAACTAGAACTGACTAGAACTGAACTAGAACTGAACTAGAACTGAACTAGACTGAACTAGAACTGAACTATAACTGAACTAGAACTGAACTAGAAACTGAACTAGAACTGAACTAGAACTGAACTAGAACTGAACTAGAACTGAACTAGAACTGAACTAGAACTAACTGAACTAGAACTGAACTAGAACTGAACTAGAACTGAACTAGAACTGAACTAGAACTGAACTAGAACTGAACTAGAACTGAACTAGAACTGAACTAGAACTGAACTAGAACTGAACTAGAACTGAACTAGAACTGAACTAGAACTGAACTAGAACTGAACTAGAACTGAACTAGACAGAACTAACTAGAACTGAACTAGAACTGAACTAGAACTGAACTAGAACTGAACTAGAACTGAACTAGACTAACTAGAACTGAACTAGAACTGAACTAGAACTGAACTAGAACTGAACTAGAACTGAACTAGAACTGAACTAGAACTGAACTAGAACTGAACTAGAACTGAACTAGAAACTGAACTAGAACTGACTAGACTGAACTAGAACTGAACTAGAACTGAACTAGAACTGAACTAGAACTGAACTAGAACTGAACTAGAACTGAACTAGAACTGAACTAGAACTGAACTAGAACTAAACTAGAACTGAACTAGAACTGAACTAGAACTGAACTAGAACTGAACTAGAACTGAACTAGAACTGAACTAGAACTGAACTAGAACTGAACTAAAGAAGAACTAGAACATAACTAAAACAGAACTGAAACAGATTTAGAACTGAACTATAAGATAACTATAACAGAACTAGAACAGAACTAGAACCTGAACTAGACAGAACTAGAACAGAACTAGAACAAAACTAGAACAGAACTAGAACAGAACTAGAACAGAACTAGAACGGAACTAGAACAGAACTAGAACAGAACTAGAACAGAACTAGAACAGAACTAAAACAGAACTAGAACAGAACTAGAACAAAACTAGAACAGAACTAGAACAGAACTAGAACAGAACTAGAACAAAACTAGAACAGAACTAGAACAGAACTAGAACAGAACTAGAACAGAACTAGAACAGAACTAGAACATAACTAGAACAGAACTAGAACAGAACTAGAACAGAACTAGAACAGAACTAGAACAGAACTAGAACAGAACTAGAACAGAACTAAAACAGAACTAGAACAGAACCAGAACTGAACTAGATTTATAAGTGAACTAAAACAGAACTGGACTATATAACAATATGTAGTTTTAACTATATATAAAGCAGTCTACAGTCTGAACTACAGAACTTAGTCTGGACTGTTCAATAGCCTATGGTCCGGACTGTTCAATAGTCTATAGTCTGGACTATAGGATACAATATTAGAAAATGTGAAAATTAAATGTTTGTGTTTTATACTAAAAAAAAGTATGTTAACCTGAAAAAAAAATTCTCATTGACCCCGACGTGATTTGAACACGCAACCTTCTGATCTGGAGTCAGACGCGCTACCGTTGCGCCACGGAGTCATATATTTACCGTTTGTTAATGCCGTTATACGAGACACCACGCAATAAGCGCATGTCCATAACTATAAATAAATATACCTCGACATAAAGTGGTGAATTATCTAAAAAACTCAACATAAGAGGGGAAATTTTAACAATAAGTGGTCAGAGTAAATGTATGCACGCAATCACATACAAAATTTCGTTTCTTAACAAAATTGATAAAGTAATTATTATTTTTTTTTTTTTGGAATAATGAAAATAACATGATTTTTCTTGTTGTGCCGGTTGTTTTTAATATGTTTTGTTTATTTTTTTCTTTTTAAAGAAGTAATTTTATTATAAAGATTTTTTTGTTCAAAATATTATTGAATGCGGGGGGCGTGAACTATTAAAGCCATCATGTTCAAAAGATTTTAAAACAATTAAAAATGTTGACAGATTTTTTAAAAATTCCCATATAATGTACCCTTCTATTTTTGTTTAATAATAGATTTATTACCATTATAAAGGAGTTATCAATTTGTCCGATATTATTAAACCTTTCACCTGTCATAACTTTATTTATTTTATAAGATTTGGTCGTAAATCTAAAAGGCGAATGTCAAAATTGTTTTCTTTACATTTTATTGTAACATTTTTTTAAGTGTTTTATCTCTTTTACCCAAAATTTGCATTAATTTAATCATTTTTTTAACATGTTATTTTTAAATTCCTCAAAATATTTTAAATTCAATTGTTTTGACCTAAATTTTATTAATTGGTTTTTTATTAACGTGTGAGGTAGATTTTTTAATGGTTTTAATAAAATTATCTTGATTTTGTTCCTATTTTTTATAAGATAACTTTCGATTTTTTGGTTTACATTTGAAAGATTATCTTAAAAGGGTGACAAACTAAACAAGAAAATTAAGTTTTAAAATTGAATAGAAATTTAAAATTATGAGGAATCAACTTTTATATAAACCATTCCAATCATTCAATAATACCGCTAATTGTGTAATTTATTTGCCCGTTGAGTGCCCCTCCTGTTGTTGCAATTTGTTATCTGAATACAGTTTAATCACCTCTATTGAGTTGAGTTAAAATTACAGATTATGCTTCTGCATTTAAATTCGAAATTAATTAATAAAAAATTGATTAATAAAATGATACGTATGCGAGCACGTACCATAATAAGTATTAAAAACTTTTTAAAGTGCATAATGCCTACCGCCGTGAAATTGGATTTATTTATCAAAAACTAAAAATTTATTTAATTTTTAGTGAACTCTACAAAATGGTTGTTATGTTATGTGATTTACAAGGTTTGTAACTTGATATTTTAGGACAGTTTGTAGAATTGATTATCGATTTGTTTAAAGAATACACTAACGTCCCGACTATCGATCAGACAATAGTCTAGGCTATAGATTAGACAACAGTCATCACTATCGATCAGATTATAGTCTTCACTAGGGATCAGAACTGGCTGTTTTGTGGACTATATAATAGAACAGAATATAATTTGGTTGTTTGTATGTAGTCTCGATAGTTCCAGTTTGATCTGCTTCAGATCTAGTTTAGATCTAGTTCAGTTCTAGTCTAGATCTAGTTCAGTTCTAGTTTAATTCTAGTTCAGTTCTAGTTCAGTTCTAGTTCAGTTCTAGTTCAGTTCTAGTACAGTTCTAGTGCAGTTCTAGTTCAGTTCTAGTTCAGTTCTAGTTCAGTTCTAGTTCTAGTTCAGTTCTGGTTCAGTTCTAGTTCAGTTCTAGTTCAGTTCTAGTTCAGTTCTAGTTCAGTTCTAGTTCAGTTCTAGTTCAGTTCTAGTTCAGTTCTAGTTCAGTTCTAGTTCAGTTCTAGTTCAGTTCTAGTTCAGTTCTAGTTCAGTTCTAGTTCAGTTCTAGTTCAGTTCTAGTTCAGTTCTAGTTCAGTTCTAGTTCAGTTCTAGTTCAGTTCTAGTTCAGTTCTAGTTCAGTTCTAGTTCAGTTCTAGTTCAGTTCTAGTTCAGTTCTAGTTCAGTTCTAGTTCAGTTCAAGTTCAGTTCTAGTTCAGTTCTAGTTCAGTTCTAGTTCAGTTCTGATCAGTTCTAGTTCAGTTCTAGTTCAGTTCTAGTTCAGTTCTAGTTCAGTTAGTTCAGTTCTAGTTCAGTTCTAGTTCAGTTCTAGTTCAGTTCTAGTTCAGTTCTAGTTCAGTTCTAGTTCAGTTCTAGTTCAGTTCTGGTTCAGTTCTAGTTCAGTTCTAGTTCAGTTCTAGTTCAGTTCTAGTTCAGTTCTAGTTCAGTTCTAGTTCAGTTCTAGTTCAGTTCTAGTTCTCAGTTCTAGTTCAGTTCTAGTTCTAGTTCAGTTCTAGTTCAGTTCTAGTTCAGTTTCTAGTTCAGTTCTAGTTCAGTTCTAGTTCAGTTCTAGTTCAGTTCTAGTTCAGTTCTAGTTCAGTTCTAGTTCAGTTCTAGTTCAGTTCTAGTTCAGTTCTAGTTCAGTTCTAGTTAGTTCTAGTTCAGTTCTTGATCAGTTCTAGTTCAGTTCTAGTTCAGTTCTAGTTCAGTTAGTTCAGTTCTAGTTCAGTTCTAGTTCAGTTCTAGTTCAGTTCTAGTTCAGTTCTAGTTCATTCTAGTTCAGTTCTAGTTCAGTTCTAGTTCAGTTCTAGTTCAGTTCTAGTTCAGTTCTAGTTCAGTTCTGGTTCAGTTCTAGTTCAGTTCTGGTTCAGTTCTAGTTCAGTTCTAGTTCAGTTCTAGTTCAGTTCTAGTTCAGTTCTAGTTCAGTTCTAGTTCAGTTCTAGTTCAGTTCTAGTTCAGTTCTAGTTCAGTTCTGGTTCAGTTCTAGTTCAGTTCTAGTTCAGTTCTAGTTCAGTTCTAGTTCAGTTCTAGTTCAGTTCTAGTTCAGTTCTAGTTCAGTTCTAGTTCAGTTCTAGTTCAGTTCTAGTTCAGTTCTAGTTCAGTTCTAGTTCAGTTCTAGTTCAGTTCTAGTTCAGTTCTAGTTCAGTTCTAGTTCAGTTCTAGTTCAGTTCTAGTCATTTCTAGTTCAGTTCTGATCAGTTAGTCAGTTCTAGTTCTAGTTCTAGTTCCAGTTCTAGTTCGTTAGTTCAGTTCTAGTCAGTTCTAGTTCAGTTCTAGTTCAGTTCTAGTTCAGTTCTAGTTCAGTTCTGGTTCAGTTCTAGTTCAGTTTCTAGTTCAGTTCTAGTTTAGTTTTAGTTCAGTTCTAGTTCAGTTCTAGTTCAGTTCTAGTTCTGTTCTAGTTCAGTAATAGTTCAGTTCTAGTTCAGTTCTAATTCAGTTCTAGTTCAGTAATAGTTCAGTTCTAGTTCAGTTGTACTTTTTTACAGTTCTCTACAATTCGTCTTGACCGTCCCCTTAAACATCATACCTTATATCTACCATTGTCTATTTTTCCACACTTTAATCATCAGGGGCAGGCCTCTCATCAGATTTGTTTTTCTTTATTTCGTTCCAATAAAACCGATAATAAATCATCCATTTATTAAGGCATTTAACAGCAACATTAAACAAAATTTAAAACTTGTTAACATTTTTAACAAATTATGCCGAAAAAAAGAGGCGGCTTAAAATCAAATACAAATAAAATCAACTACAACAAAAAAAATGCAAATTATGTAGTAAATATTTTTTTCTTTTTTTACACCACAAAGCGTTACAAGTTTGTTTTTTCTCTCGCTTTGTGTTAAAACTATTTAGCCCTAAGGCTATAATAATTTTTATTGGCTGTTTTATGTTTTTCTTACCAATACAATAATTTTAAGCTAAAAGTTTTATTGGTTTTAAAGACTTTAAGAAATAAACTAGATCTTAAAAAGTAAAATCGAAAATTATAATTTGAACTAAAAATTTTGTGTTACCAAGAGTCAACAACAACATCATCATCTTCCTTTCTATTATGTGAGAGAGTACTTTTCAATTTTAACATGATTTTATTATTATATTATGATTATTGTTTTTTGCTTATAATTAGAGCACATAATATTTATGTTGTAATATATTTTTTGGTAAATTTTTACATATTTTTGTTTAAGGTTCACTGTTGCTAGAGATGTTTTATAAATGTAATAAATCTTAAATTTTGGTTAAAAAGATGTTTCCTACTTCTGCATTTTAAAATGAGCAACAGTGGTTACATGGTTTACTATTAGTGTCGACTGTAGGACATACTATAGTCTGAACTAGAACTAAAAACTGAAGTAAACTGAACTAGAACTGAACTAGAACTGAACTAGAACTGAACTAAAACTGAACTAGAACTGAACTAGAACTGAACTAGAACTGAACCAGAACTGAACTAGAACTGAACTAGAACTGAACTAAAACTGAACTAGAACTGAACTAGAACTGAACTAGATGAACTAGAACTGAACTAGAACTGAACTAGAACTGAACTAGAACTGAACTAGAACTGAACTAGAACTGAACTAGAACTGAACTAGAACTGAACTAGAACTGAACTAGAACTGAACTAGAACTGAACTAGAACTGAACTAGAACTGAACTAGAACTGAACTAGAACTGAACTAGAACTGAACTAGAACTGAACTAGAACTGAACTAGAACTGAACTAGAACTGAACTAGAACTGAACTAGAACTGAACTAGAACTGAACTAGAACTGAACTAGAACTGAACTAGAACTGAACTAGAACTGAACTAGAACTGAACTAGAACTGAACTAGAACTAGAACTGAACTAGAACTGAACTAGAACTGAACTAGAACTGAACTAGAACTGAACTAGAACTGAACTAGAACTGAACTAGAACTGAACTAGAACTGAACTAGAACTGAACTAGAACTGAACTAGAACTGAACTAGAACTGAACTAGAACTGAACTAGAACTGAACTAGAACTGAACTAGAACTGAACTAGAACTGAACTAGAACTGAACTAGAACTGAACTAGAACTGAACTAGAACTAAACTAGAACTGAACTAGAACTGAACTAGAACTGAACTAGAACTGAACTAGAACTGAACTAGAACTAGAACTGAACTAGAACTGAACCAGAACTGAACTAGAACTGACTATATTACAATCTATAGTCTGGACTATTAAAGAATCTGTAGTCTGGACTATAGAAGAATCTATAATCTGGAATATAGAACAATCTATAGTCTGGAATATAGAACAATCTATAGTCTGGAATATAGAACAATCTATAGTGTGCACTATAGAACAATCTATAGACTGGACTATAGAATAATCTATAGTCTGGACTATAGAAGAATCTATAGTCTGGACTATAGAAGAATCTATAGTCTGGACTATAGAAGAATCTATAGTCTGGACTATAGAAGAATCTATAGTCTGGACTATAGAACAATCTATAGTCTGGATTATAGAACAATCTATAGTCTGGACTATAGAACAGTCTATAGTCTGGACTATAGAACAGTCTATAGTATGGACAATAAAGCAATCTATAGTCTGCACTACAGAACAGTCTATTGTCTGTCTGTCTGTATGTCTGGACTATACAGAAAACAGTATATAGTCTGTCTGGACTACAGAACAGTCTATGGTCTGTCTGGACTATAGAACGGACTATATTCTGGACTATAGAAGGCAGTGTATTCTGGACTATAGACATACTAGTGACTTCATTTAAGTGAAGTTTAGGTCAATTGTGAAAAAAGTAAGATTATTTTTAGAATTCACAAAAATTACAAAATCTTGTAGTACATACTTACACATGTAACAAAACATTAGCTAAATTTTCATTCATTCATACAACATGTTGCTTGCACACTGTTCAACGAACAACAATTTGTCGCTGTCATTGGACGCATTTAACTCAATTTTTTTTTCAGTTGTTATTTTTAATAGTTTTTATGTCTCGAAAACTTGTAAAAAAAAGGATGATCACGATTTTTGACACATATTATTTGAAGCTTTTTTTAAAATTTACAAAAATGTTTTTGTTTACTAGAAGATGAAGCAGAAAAAAACGTACTAACGCAATATATTTGTAATTTGTTGTGTGGATTACAACATTTTTTTTTTTACTGTAAAATATAACTGACTTAAGTGGTTAACTAAATTTGCCAAAAAATAAAATATAAAGAAGTGTATGAATGGCTGTTACAATTTCAACATTTTGTGTGTGTAAGTCTTTAATGGGACTATCAATTAGAGAGACCAATTGCTACAACTGGGCAAATTTAAATGGAAATTTTACAAAATTTTTTAGAAACACTTTTACAAATGGTCACCTTACGTTAATAATAGTTATTATACCCTCATCTTTTACATGTTTTTAAATTTGCCAAAATATGAGCTGTAAAAAATCAAGCAGTAACCCACTAAAGAAAAAAACACCAATTTCTTGTGTAAATATTCCCACATTGATGACGTTTTCAAAAAACGCTTAAAGTCATCATCATCATCTTCATCTGCAGCTTAAATCATCATCTACTTATTTATAACTCAAATAAAAATCAGCCACAGCAAACCACCTGAAGTGTTTACAAATAAACTAAACTCTTGTAAAAATTAAATTTTTATAAACACAAACATCAAAAATTATAGACGAAAAACTAAAAACAAATTTACTACAACGCTTACACAAAAAAACCCATGTTTTCTAAGTACGTGCAACATCATTTTAGTTTAATGCAACATCATCATTTTGTTGCCGAAAAAAATCAAAAAAATAATTTTCCAGCATTTACAATTCCCCTCCTCTCCCCCCCCCAAAAAAAGTTTAAACAATACAACTATAAAAAAATATATATAAACCAAACCAATTATTTGAAAACTATTAACACCATTTTGCTTTCGTCTTCTCTACAGAATTTTTTTTTTATTTTTTTTTCTTGTAACGTTTTGTTTTAAGGAGTCCGTCTGTGGATCTTCTCCATATTGTATGATGGTAGAGTTTAAAATTTATGAATTTTACAGTGACCCCCTGGTTGGCTTTAAATAATAGTAATAAAATAAAATAATGATAATAATGATTGTTAATGTCGTAATGTATAACATCACGTAACAACTGTAAATTGATTATAATTTTTCTATATGCTTCGAGTACCCTACAGTCAGCTGCAAAGGGATAAGGAATTGATTTGAATATGGAATAATCTACAGTCAAGGCTATAGACTATTCTATAGTCAAGACTAATCTATAGTACAGACTATAGACTATAGTTCAAAACTAAGCTATAGTCCAAACTATAGACTATCCTATAGGCCAGACTATAGACTATGCTATAGTCCAGTCTAAAGTCTATGATATAGTAAAACTATAGACTATGCTATAGTCCAGACTATAGACTGTTCTATAGTCAAGACTATAAACTATTCTTCAGTCCAGACTATAGGCTATGCTATAGTCCAGACTATAGGCTATGCTATTGTCCAGACTATAGTCTATTCTATAGTCCAGACTATAGACTATTCTATAGTCCAGACTATAGACTATTTTATAGTTCAGACTATAGACTATTCTATATTCCAGACTAGACTGTGCTATAGTCCATACTATAGACTATTCTATAGTCCATATTATAACCTATGCTATAGTCCAAACTATAGACTATGCTATAGTCTAGACTATAGACTATGCTATAGTCTAGACTATAGACTATTCTATAGTCCAGACTATAGACTATTCTATAGTCCAGACTATAGACTATTTTATAGTCCAGACTATAGACTATTCTATAGTCCAGACTATAGAATATTCTATAGTCCAGACTATAGACTATTCTATAGTCCAGACTATAGAATATTCTATAGTCCAGACTATAGACTATTCTATAGTCCAGACTATACACTATTCTAAAGTCCAGACTATAGACTATTCTATAGTCCAGACTATAGACTATTCTATAGTCCAGACTGTGGGCTATTCTATAGTCCAGACTGTGGACTATTCTATAGTCCAGACTGTGGACTATTCTGTAGTCCAAACTTTAGACTATTCTATAGTCCAGACTATAGACTATTCTATAGTCCAGACTATAGACTATTCTATAGTCCAGACTATAGACTATTCTATAGTCCAGACTATAGACTATTCTATAGTCCAGACTATAGACTATTCTATAGTCCAGACTATAGACTATTCTATAGTCCAGACTATAGACTATTCTATAGTCCAGACTATAGACTATTCTATAGTCCAGACTATAGACTATTCTAGTCCAGACTATAGACTATTCTAGTCCAGACTATAGACTATTCTATAGTCCAGACTATAGACTATTCTATAGTCCAGACTATAGACTATTCTATAGTCCAGACTATAGACTATTCTATAGTCCAGACTATAGACTATTCTATAGTCCAGACTTTAGACTATTCTAGTCCAGACTATAGACTATTCTATAGTCCAGACTATAGACTATTCTATAGTCCAGACTATAGACTATTCTAGTCCAGACTATAGACTATTCTAGTCCAGACTATAGACTATTCTATAGTCCAGACTATAGACTATTCTATAGTCCAGACTATAGACTATTCTATAGTCCAAACTATAGACTATTCTATAGTCCAAACTATAGACTATTCTATAGTCCAAACTATAGACTATTCTATAGTCCAAACTATAGTCTAAACTATAGACTATCCTATAGTCCAGACTATAGACTTTTCTATAGTCCAGACTATAGACTATTCTATAGTCCAGACTATAGTTTCAGTCAGTAATATTGTAGCACACTCACTAATCGCTTCTGCTTTTATTGTTTTTTAACAAAATTTACATTTTAATTATTTTCTGTAATTTTTGTCAAAACATTAATGTCAAAATCATAACTTTAAAATTAGTTAATTAAACATTTTGTGGCATTTTAATGACTGCTATACCAATAGCTCTTTTAATGGTTTCTTTTTCAAAAGTCCTCATGACAATAATTTATTAATATTTAGTGTCAAAATAACAATGTGAGGTAAAATGCTTGACAATATTAAACATAATTTTATTTTCCAATTAGAATGTTATAACAGAAATCGAAAATATGAACATATTATGCAATTATTTATGTCCATAGAATTAGTGTTTTAATTGGTTACTAGGTGATAGAAGTTTAGTTAGTTAGACTACGTAATAAGCTTATCTGGTTGTTATTGATTGTCCTGTAGGAAGGTCCTCTTTCCAAAATAAATCCCTATTTTTTTTTGCCTGATTTTAAACTCTACCTGTTATAGGGTAACTGTTTAAATTAAACAAAAAATGAAAGGAAATCTATTGCCTTTAAAAATTCGAAATATTTTTTTTTTTCAACTCAAGCAAATTCCTTTACATTATTGCCAATCTATTGTCAAAAAAGCTGCTTAGCGCAAAATAAACTATAAATTTTTCATAAGATTCTCATGAACGCGTGCAGTTAAGAGTTATAAATTTGATTAATTAATCTTGTTACAAATTTTTAAAAATAATAATTAATAATAATAATCTGGACTGTGGAACGGACTAAAGTCTGTGCTGTGAAATAAGCTTTAGTATGGACTATAGAACAACTATAGTCTGCACTGTATAATGGACTATAGTCCGAAAGATAGAATAGTATATAGTCAGGACTATAGATCAGACTTTCTATAGGACAGACTATAGGCTGGACTAAAGAACAGACTATAGTCTGGACTATAGAACTGACTATAATCTGGACTATAGAACGGACTATAATCTGGACTATAGAATAGACTATAGTCTGGACTATAGAACAGACTATAGTCTGGACTATAGAACAGACTATAATCTGGACTATAGAACAAACTATAGTCTGGACTATAGAACAGACTATAGTCTGAACTATAGAACAGACTATAGTAGTCTGGACTATAGTACAGACTATAGTCTGTTTAATTTCAACACCTACTTACTCATAGACGTACTTAACTTATTTGCCACCACTCAAATAGTATGGACTATAGAACATACTATAGTCTGGACTATAGAACAGACTATAGTCTGGACTATAGAACAGACTATAGTCTGGACTATAGAACAGACTATAATCTGGACTATAGAACAAACTATAGTCTGGACTATAGAACAGACTATAGTCTGAACTATAGAACAGACTATAGTAGTCTGGACTATAGTACAGACTATAGTCTGTTTAATTTCAACACCTACTTACTCATAGACGTACTTAACTTATTTGCCACCACTCACTCTTTTATTTTGAACAAAAATTAAGATGTTTTCAAGTGGAAAACAGATTGTAAAACAACAGCAGTAGAAGCAACAAAATTAATTAACTTAGCAACATTTAATACAAATAAACTAAAAAACTAACAAGAACAACTATAAAAAATATAACAAAAAACAAAGTAGTAGAAATACTATAAATGGAAATGTAAATTATGTTAAAACTTGAAAAAGTGCAATTTAACAACTTAACACAAATGTTTTTTTTTTTTTATAAAATTTTCTTAAAAAAAAACAACTTTATAAAAATATAGTAAACAAGTTGATAGTACTAGTGCAACAAACTTAACAATGTCTGGAGGTGTAGGTGGATCTATATCGAAAAAAATTTAATTGAAATAAAAATTGTCTAAACAAAAATAACCCCTACAACTGGCCATACATTTCCATATGTGTTAGTAACAGTAACTAATTTCAAATAAATTTTTGACTTTGAACACTCTGATATAGTATTGTACCCTACTACATATAGACTTTGCTGAGTAATTATAAGTTGGATCATTAGATCGTTGTAAAAATATTTAATTTTTAGTTAACTTCAAACTTAATCCCTGTACTGTTTATCATAGTCGTTTCGATTCTACTACATAATTTACAAAGATTTATTTTAAAACTTTACTTGATCCATAAAAACCAACGAAACGTAAACGAAAGCTTAACTCATTCCTATGCAAATTGTTGTAACAACTCCTTCTAATGTTTTACTCTTTAACTTTATTCTAAGATAATTTGGCAGCATAATAAATTTTGAAGTAAAATGTTAAAAGAGTAGAAATAGAAAAACACAAACATGTTAATTTTAAATAGAATTGGAGCTGAAAATTGCAGGTTTTATGCTGAAAAACAAATTGTAACAAAAAATAGATATATAATCTTATTATGAATCTAATTAATCCAACACCCACTTGATAGTTAACAGCTATGTAAAAAAAGTAATAAGATCTAGCAGTTTTGACTATAGTCTCGACTATAAAAATATAGTATCGACTTTAGACTGCAGTCTTGACTATAGTCCAAAGTATATTCTTTAAAATAGGTCAGACTCTTTATTTTATTAAAAAAGGCTATAGTCCCGACTGGACTATAAAATAGACTATAGTATCGACTATAGATCTGAATACAGTTTCGACTTTAAACCAGACTTTTCAACCTTAGATCCGAATTTAATTTTGACTATAGAGGAAACTATTGAATAGACTGTAGTACAAACTGTAGTCTGTTCCAGTTCAAACTATATATTGTTCTATAGTCTGTTCTATATCCATTGTTCAGACTATAGTCTGTTGTTCAAACTACAATCTGTTGTATAGTTCAGACTAGAGTCTGTTCTATAGTTCAGACTACAGTCTATTCTATAGTTCAGACTACAGTCTGTTCTATAGTTCAGACTACAGTCTGTTCTATAGTTCAGACTACAGTCTGCTCTATAGTTCAGACTACAGTATGTTCTATAGTTCAGACTACAGTCTGTTTTATAGTTCAGACTACAATCTGTTGTATAGTACAGACTACAGTCTGTTCTATAGTTCAGACTACATTCTGTTCTATAGTTCAGACTACAGTCTGTTCTATAGTTCAGACTACAGTCTGTTCTATAGTTCAGACTACAGTCTGTTCTATAGTTCAGACTACAGTCTGTTCTATAGTTCAGACTACAGTCTGTTCTATAGTTCAGACTACAGTCTGTTCTATAGTTCAGACTACAGTCTGTTCTATAGTTCAGACTACTGTCTGTTCTATAGTTCAGACTACAGTCTGTTCTATAGTTCAGACTACAGTCTGTTCTATAGTTCAGACTGTAGTCGGTTCTATATTCCAGACTGTGGTCGGTTCTATAGTTCAGACTATAATCTGTTCAATAGCTGAGACTATAGTCTGTTCTATAGTACAAACTGTAGGTTCTATAGTTCAGATTGTAGTCGATTCTATATTCCATACTGTAGTCGGCTCTATAGTCCAGGCTGTAGAAGGTTTTATAGTACAGACTATAATCTGTTCAATAGTTCAGACTATATTCTATTCTTTAGAACAGAATGTAGGTTCTATAGTTCAGACTACAGTATGTTCTATAGTTCACACCACAGTCTGTTATAAAGTTCAGCCTATTCTATGCTTCAGACTATAGTCTGTTCTTTAGTTCAGACTATAGTCTGTTCTATTGTTTAGACTGTAGTCGGTTCTATAGTACAGACTGTAGTCAGCTCTTTAGTCTAGGCTGTAGTCTGTTCTAAAGTGCAGACTATAGACTTTTATATAGTTTGTTATGTAGTCCAGACTATAGTCCATTCTATAGTACAGACTATGTTCTACGCTATAGTCCAGACTATATTCTATCATCCATTCACCAGACTGTAATACAAACATTAGATTCGAGTATAAAGCATATAGTCGAGACTATTATCTATTCTATAGTCTATACCCATGACCTTAGTCTAGACTATATCATGTGTTTAGTCCAGACTATAGTTTAAACTGCATTATATTCTTAGTTTTAGTCCTATCTATTGTCTTGGCTACAGTCCCGATTATAGTGCTGACTTATGGTCTGTCTTTTGACTTTTTCACCGAATAACGGAAAAATTAGATTCTTCACAAAAAAATAGATTTTAACTAAAAATTAGATTTTTACTAAAAATTAAATTTTTTTACTAAAAATTAGATTTTTTACCAAAAATTTGATTTTTAACAAAAAATATATTTTTTCACAAAAAAATTTTTTAATTTACTAAAAATGGAAGTTTTCACTAAAAATAAAATTTTTTACTAAAAATACTATTTTTTTACTTAAAATTCGATTTTTCCGCTATAAATTCGATTTTTAGCTAAAAAATACGATATTTCACAAAAAAAAGCGATTTTCTCACAAAAATTTAAAATTTCACCAAAAATCGGATATATCATTAAAAATACGGTTTTCACTAAAAATACGATTTTACCTAAAAATACGTTTTTTCACTAATTCACGAATTTTCACTTAAAATAGATTTTTCACTAAAAATCTATATTCTATTATTCTATAAGCGAGGATTTAGCCTCTTCTGTAGTCGATATTATAGTTTAGACCAGACTATAGCCTGGATACAGTCTATTAAATAGTCGAGAAAATAGTCTGTTATACATATATTCGAATGATCTGATTGCTATTAAAAAGTATGATTTTTATGAATATTTAATAATTTTGTTATTGAAAATAAAGTTACAGGTTAAATTGCCCGTTTTTGAATTATAACTGTTAACTATTAGTTTCTTTAACAGGTCATATTGTAAAACTATGTTAAGTGATCGGTATTGTTTAGAAATCTTCTTTAAAAGTTATAAGCATACTTTTAGGAGGCCTCAATAATTTTCTTCAATTAATTAATAAACTGCAGATCTATAAACATTTGTGGTAGATCTGGTGTTGTCTGTTCAAGTGTATAATATTTCAGTAGATCTTGTTGATTAAGGGAAAAACGTTCTGCTCGAATACCTGTGAAAATGATCTGCTATGATTAACCTATTGAGCTGAGTTTTGATAAATACAAGCTTGACTATCTCAATTTTTGAAAATATTAAGCTTTCTAGACAATATATTTACCAAAAGAAAGGTATTTTCAAAGACCTTTACTTTTTTTATAAAAATCTTTTTTTATTTTATAAAATTTTCTTTTTCTTTTTTTCATTTCAATAAATACATTTTATGTTTTTTCTTGTGTAATTATTACATTTCTATTTAAGAACTACATATGGACGTTTTCAATATAATACAATATTAAGTATAATATAAATATTATAAAATACGTTAAGTAAGAAAAAAAATCGAGGGAATAAGAGAAGAGCCTGAAAAAATAGAATCCCACAACATACTTTAATACAAATCATCTAAATAAACGTTTTTATCAAGTCCATCATTGTTCAGCACCGAATTGTTTAATATTCAATAACTCACAAGAATAGTTAAAGAATTTTTCACATTTCTCACGATTCAAGGCAACAGGGTGAATGGGTCCTTTACGGCAATTACTCAAATAGGTGCCACCTTGACCTTCAACACGTGGTGAAATGGCAGCATAGACCGGGGTACGAGAACCTTGTTCGGGAGTTTTGAAGAACAGTTTCTTAAAGAAAGGCACTGAAGTGGTGGCGGAATGTTCGAAAAGATCAGTGTCCACTATACCAGGGTGTATAGCTATAACTTGTACATTGGCGTTTTCTTTATCCAATAAAGCTTGCAGATGACGGGTGGATAAGACCTGAGCCAATTTCGATTGACTATAGGCAGCACCGGGGTAATAGTATTTCCTGTAGACCATATTTGGATTGAAGTTTAATTATTTGCTTAGAGTTTGATTTGCTTAAGTAAGACTTACTCTCCATTAATATCATTGTAATTAATGCGTCCCAATAAATGAGCACAGGAGGAGACATTAACAATTCTGGCACGTTTATCTTCTTTGCCGGCCGCCTTTAACAAGGGCATTAATAGATGTTGCAAAAGAAAATGACCCAAATAGTTGATGGCAAAATGAGATTCAAATCCCTCGGGGGATAATTTATAAGGAGCAAACATAATGCCAGCTGTAAAAGGAAAATTCAAATCAGGTTTTAGTTTAGAACTGATGCTTTAGGGATCTTGTCTTCCTCACCATTATTTAGTAAAATATCCACTTTATTAAATTTGCTTTTCACCTTTTGAGCAAATTCTCTAACCGATTTCATATTGCCCACATCTAATTCTTCACAGATCAATTTGCCACCACTGGTTTCTAAATCGACTAAAGACTTAACCGCAGCTTCAGCACTTTTGGGATCACGTACACCTTCAAGTGAACAAAAGGGTTGAGTTTTGAATTAGTTAAATATTAAAGCATATTTTAAGGCAGTTATAAAAAAAATTAATTAATATTTTGATCATTAAAATTCTTAACACATTTTTTTGTTTTAAACGTGAATTATATTTAGAACAAAGACGGTTTTATAGTATTCTCTTGTCGGCTGAATTTAGGCCATAAAATTGTGTTAATTTTGTTTCACAAATGTATAAAATTAACATAAATAAAAGATTTAAATTTGTATTGTATGTTAGCGGTAACTTACCCATTACTACAGTCATATCACAGGCTAATAATTTTTCCACAATTCTTAAACCAATACCACGATTACCACCGGTAATGACAGCCACACAGCCGGGTTGTTTGTAAAGTTCTGGAACGGAAATAGTGTTAAATTTTAAGGTGAGAATAGTCTAAATTCCCTTAACAATAAACCATTAAACTGAAGTTGGCTTTATGTATCGGACTGAAGCGAACCCAGTCGTTCCCAAACAAAAGTTATCTCAATACTTAAAGCATCGGTTCTTGACGACTCGAACCATAATCGGATCAATCTGTTGGCTATCGCCAACTTCAGTTAAAGTTTCTATTGCTTTTCGAAAATAATTTCAATATTTCATTTTCAAACTTACCAACTCTATCTCTGGGTCTGTGTCTGAAATCCTCAATCAAACCAATAATGCCCAAATATTGATAACGGAATTCCATTTTCCATTCGTACCATGATTTGGGCACCTCTTTGGATGTTTTGGCAAACCAAAAGGCACTAAATAATAGTGCTAGGAAAGCAATAGAGAATATTGCAAAAAACATTATTTTCTACTAAAATTAGCGGGAAGGAATGAAGAGGAGAATATATAAAAACTGAAATTAGAAAAAAGAAAATTAGTATAAAATTATTTTGGTTAAAAGAATTTGTTTAAAATAACATTCATAAATAGTGATTTGAAACTAATAACTGATCAACAGATGAAATCTCCTGCTTTATAGGCATTATTTGAGAATGAAAGGCCTTTCACTGCAGGTATTGTCAAGGTATTTTTTTTAAATTAATACACAAATTTCAAATATTTCTTTTAGGTGTACTTCCCCCGAAAAATATGCGTTTTAACGATAAATTTTAATATTTATTTTTTTTTAGATTTCAATTTCTTTATTGTGGTTATCAACAGCTGTTGAAACAAGACGAGTTTTATAAACAATTAAGACTTCTTTGATAAAATGTTTTCTTTCTGAAATTTAAAATTAATGCTAATTTATTATGTCTAGTCTATAGTGTAGCTTATAGTCTAGTCTATAATCACCCCTATTCTGCATTTCGATTACGTTTCCGCATTCAGTTAAGCTACGATCGAAAATGTGTATTCCAACAAAAAACGGAATCGTAAGAAAAAGAAGAAGCAATTCCATTTTATTTCAATGCTTCACGATCGCGTGTATTCTGCATTACGATCGTAACTACGTTTTTGTAAGTTGTTATTTCAGTGACGGAGCTTCGAATCGAAAGAATACCAAAGTTCTGAAATAGGGGTGTATATATAGTACGTATACAGTAAAGTCAATAGTCTAGTTTATAGTCTAGCCTCCTGTATAGTCTATAGTATAACTATAGTCTATATTCTAGTCTATGGTCTAGAATATAATCTAATATATAGTCTAGTATATAGTCTAGTTCATAATCTAGTCTATGGTCTAGTCGATAGTCTAGTCTGTGGTGTAGACGATAGTCTAGTATACAGTTTAGTATATGTTCTAGTCTAATCTATATTCTAGTCTAGTCTAGTCTATAGTCCAGTCTAGTATTTAGTATAGTTCTATCTATTTTTTACAGTCTAGTCTATATTTAGTCTAGTCTATAGTCTAGTCTAGTCTAGTCTAGTCTAGTCTATAGTCTAGTCTATAGTCTAGTCTAGTCTAGTCTAGTCTAGTCTATAGTCTAGTCTATAGTCTAGTCTATAGTCTAGTCTATAGTCTAGTCTATAGTCTAGTCTATAGTCTAGTCTATAGTCTAGTCTATAGTCTAGTCTATAGTCTAGTCTATAGTCTAGTCTATAGTCTAGTCTATAGTCTAGTCTATAGTCTAGTCTATAGTCTAGTCTATAGTCTAGTCTATAGTCTAGTCTATAGTCTAGTCTATAGTCTAGTCTATAGTCTAGTCTATAGTCTAGTCTATAGTCTAGTCTATAGTCTAGTCTATAGTCTAGTCTATAGTCTAGTCTATAGTCTAGTCTATAGTCTAGTCTATAGTCTAGTCTATAGTCTAGTCTATAGTCTAGTCTATAGTCTAGTCTATAGTCTAGTCTATAGTCTAGTCTATAGTCTAGTCTATAGTCTAGTCTATAGTCTAGTCTATAGTCTAGTCTATAGTCTAGTCTATAGTCTAGTCTATAGTCTAGTCTATAGTCTAGTCTATAGTCTAGTCTATAGTCTAGTCTATAGTCTAGTCTATAGTCTAGTCTATAGTCTAGTCTATAGTCTAGTCTATAGTCTAGTCTATAGTCTAGTCTAGTCTATTGTCTAGTCTATTGGCTAATCTATAGTCTATTATCTAATCTATAGTATAGTCTATTGTCTAGCCTACATACCAGTCTATAGTCAAGTCTATGGTCTAGTCTAAGGTCTTGGTTAGACTATATTCTAGTCTATGGTCCAGTCTATAGTCTAGTCTATATTTTAGTCTATATTGTAGTCTATAGTTTAGTGTAAAGTATAGTCCATAGTCTAGTTTTTAGTCTAGCCTATAGTCAAGTCTACAGACTTATCTATAATCCATCCTCTAGTCTATAGTCTAGTATATAGCCCAATCTGTAGTATGTACTTTAGTCTAGTCTATAGTCTAGTCTAGTCTATAGTCTAGTCTATAGTCTAGTCTAGTCTATAGTCTAGTCTATAGTCTAGTCTATAGTCTAGTCTATAGTCTAGTCTATAGTCTAGTCTATAGTCTAGTCTATAGTCTAGTCTATAGTCTAGTCTATAGTCTAGTCTATAGTCTAGTCTATAGTCTAGTCTATAGTCTAGTCTATAGTCTAGTCTATAGTCTAGTCTTATAGTCTAGCTATAGCTCTAGTCTATAGTCTAGTCATAGTCGAGTCTAGTCTATAGTCTATTCTATGTCTAGTCTATAGTCTAGTGTATATCTCGTTATAGTCTAGTCTATAGTCTAGTTCTATAGTCTAACTCTAGTACTATCGTCTATGTCTATGCTATAGTCATAGTCTTAGTCTAGTCTATAGTCTAGTCTAGGTCTATAGTCTAGTCTCTAGTCTAGTCTAGTAGTCTAGTCTATAGTCTAGTCTATAGTCTAGTGTCTATAGGTCCTAGTCTATAGTCTAGTCTATAGGCTATCTTCGTATATCTGTCTAGTTCTAGTCTATAGTCTAGTCTCTATAGTCCTAGTCTATAGTCTAGTCTATAGTCTAGTCTATAGTCTAGTCTATAGTCTAGTCTATAGTCTAGTCTATAGTCTAGTCTATAGTCTAGTCTATAGTCTAGTCTATAGTCTAGTCTATAGTCTATAGGCTAGTCTATAGTCTAGTCTATAGTCTAGTCTATAGTCTAGTCTATAGTCTAGTCTATAGTCTAGTCTATAGTCTAGTCTATAGTCTAGTCTATAGTCTAGTCTATAGTCTAGTCTATAGTCTAGTCTATAGTCTAGTCTATAGTCTAGTCTATAGTCTAGTCTATAGTCTAGTCTATAGTCTAGTCTATAGTCTAGTCTATAGTCTAGTCTATAGTCTAGTCTATAGTCTAGTCTATAGTCTAGTCTATAGTCTAGTCTATAGTCTAGTCTATAGTCTAGTCTATTCTATAGTCTAGTCTATAGTTTAGTCTATCTTTGTCTATAGTCTAGTCTATAGGCTAGTCTATAGTCTAGTCTATAGTCTAGTCTATAGTCTAGTCTATAGTCTAGTCTAGTCTATAGTGTAGTCTATAGTCTAGTCTATAGTCTAGTCTATAGTCTAGTCTATAGTTTAGTCTATAGTCTATTCTATCTTTTGTCTATTCTATCTTTTGTCTATGTATAGTCTAGTCTATAGGCTAGTCTATAGTCTAGTCTATAGTCTAGTCTATAGTATAGTCTATAGTCTAGTCTTTAGTCTAGTCTATAGTTTAGTCTATAGTCTAGTCTATAGTCTATTCTATCTTTTGTCTATGTATAGTCTAGTCTATAGGCTAGTCTATAGTCTATTCTATCTTTTGTCTATGTATAGTCTAGTCTATAGTCTAGTCTATAGTCAAGTCTATAGTCTAGTTTATAGGTCTAGTCTATAGTCAAGTCTATAGTCTAGTCTATAGCCTAGTCTATAGTCTAGTCTATAGCCTAGTCTATAGTCTAGTCTATAGTCAAGTCTATAGTCTAGTCTATAGTCTAGTCTAGTCTAGTCTATAGTCTAGTCTATAGTCTAGTCTATAGTCTAGTCTATAGTCTAGTCTATAGTCTAGTCTATAGTCTAGTCTATAGTCTAGTCTATAGTCTAGTCTATAGTCTAGTCTATAGTCTAGTCTATAGTCTAGTCTATAGTCTAGTCTATAGTCTAGTCTATAGTCTAGTCTATAGTCTAGTCTATAGTCTAGTCTATAGTCTAGTCTATAGTCTAGTCTATAGTCTAGTCTATAGTCTAGTCTATAGTCTAGTCTATAGTCTAGTCTATAGTCTAGTCTATAGTCTAGTCTATAGTCTAGTCTATAGTCTAGTCTATAGTCTAGTCTATAGTCTAGTCTATAGTCTAGTCTATAGTCTAGTCTATAGTCTAGTCTATAGTCTAGTCTATAGTCTAGTCTATAGTCTAGTCTATAGTCTAGTCTATAGTCTAGTCTATAGTCTAGTCTATAGTCTAGTCTATAGTCTAGTCTATAGTGTAGTCTATAGTCTAGTCTATAGTCTAGTCTATAGTCTAGTCTATAGTCTAGTCTATAGTCTAGTCTATAGTTTAGTCTATAGTCTATTCTATCTTTTGTCTATTCTATCTTTTGTCTATGTATAGTCTAGTCTATAGGCTAGTCTATAGTCTAGTCTATAGTCTAGTCTATAGTATAGTCTATAGTCTAGTCTTTAGTCTAGTCTATAGTTTAGTCTATAGTCTAGTCTATAGTCTATTCTATCTTTTGTCTATGTATAGTCTAGTCTATAGGCTAGTCTATAGTCTATTCTATCTTTTGTCTATGTATAGTCTAGTCTATAGTCTAGTCTATAGTCAAGTCTATAGTCTAGTTTATAGTCTAGTCTATAGTCAAGTCTATAGTCTAGTCTATAGCCTAGTCTATAGTCTAGTCTATAGCCTAGTCTATAGTCTAGTCTATAGTCAAGTCTATAGTCTAGTCTATAGTCTAGTCTATAGTCTAGTCTATAGTCTAGTCTATAGTCTAGTCTATAGTCTAGTCTATAGTCTAGTCTATAGTCTAGTCTATAGTCTAGTCTATAGTCTAGTCTATAGTCTAGTCTATAGTCTAGTCTATAGTCTAGTCTATAGTCTAGTCTATAGTCTAGTCTATAGTCTAGTCTATAGTCTAGTCTTTAGTCTAGTCTATAGTCTAGTCTATAGTCTAGTCTACAGTTTATTCTATAGTCTAGTCTATAATCTAGTCTAGAGTCTAGTCTATAGTCCTGTCTATAGTCTTGTCTATAGTCTAGTCTAGTTTATAGTCTAGTCTAGTTTTTAGTCTAGTCTAGTCTATAGTCTAGTTTATAGTCTAGTCTATAGTCTAGTCTATCGCCTAGTCTTTGCCTAGTATATAATCTAGTCTTTAGTATAGTTTATAGTATAATCTATTTTATATAGTCTAGTCTGTAGTCTAGTCTATAGCCTAGTGTGGTCTATTGTCTAGTCTTCATACCAGTCTATAGTCTAGTCTTTGGTCAAGTCTGTGGTCTTATCTATTGTCCATTCTATAGTCTAGTCTAAAAGTCATATTGTTAGACTATATTCAAGTCTATGGTCTAGTCTAAGGTTTGGTGTATTGTCCAGTCTATAGTGCAGTCTAAAGTCTAGTGTATAGTCTAGTCTATGGTTTAGTCTATAGTCTCATCTGTAGTCTAGTGTTTAGTCTAGTCTTTTGTCTACTCTATTGTAAAGTGTCAAGTAGTCTAAAGTCTACTCTATAGTCTAGTATATAGCGTGTTCTGTAGTCTAGTCTATAGTCCAATCCATAGTATAATCTATGGTCTAGTCTGTATTCTAGTCTATACTCAAATCTACCGTCTTATCTATAGTCGAGTTATAGTCTAATCTATATTCTAGTCTATAGTCTATGGCCTAGTATCTAGAACAGTATATAGTCTAGTCTATGATATATTCTATGATCTAATCTGTAATCCAGTCTATAGTCTAGCTCAAAAGTATATACAGAAATTTAGTTATTTTATTACTTATTTATTTACTACATTGTTTTTGATTAAACCTTTTCTCTATGAAATTATTTTAAAAATTTTCCTTTTACATTAAAAACAATTTGTCATTTGTGTTAATTTATTCACATCAAAAGATAAATGCGTCATAATTCGATAAAAACTATAGGAACTTTAGAGAGAAGTACCCTGTAAAAGTTAAAGAGATTTAACTTTTTTTAACACATCTCTCATTGCTCTCACGTGTTCAAATAATTCCCTTTTAAACAATTAACTAAACCAAGTATTTTTTGCTAAAAATATGATTTTTTCAAAATTAATGTTTATTTATTTAACAAATAGTAAATCAATATTTAATTGTTTATGAAAAATCTCTTTGCTCTCTACTCAAGTATTTGGCGAATAAATAAATAACAAAATGGCAACAAAAATAACAATTTTACACTTTTTTTCTGTTAACTTGTCTATAGAGTTCAGTTTAGGTGCTTTTAGGTTTTTTTATTTGATATAAACAAATATTGAGTCTCCTCTTCTTTTTATAGTTTTTTTAGCTTTAATACTAAAATTAACAAAAATAAAAAATCTGCGTTGTTTTTTTCTTTTCATTGAAATAGAAATTTCGTTTCTACAAAGTCAGGGCCAAAAGCACATTTTAGGTGAAAACCAGTTTATATTTTATTTGTTAAAAAAAAACGTTTCTTTTGTTTAAAATTCATAAAATGTATTTTTCTTAGTTTCTTATTTGTTTTATAGTTTATTTCTTATAGTTTTAAAATTTTGGGCGCAAAAAATAAAAAAAGACATACAGACAGACAGACATGGTCAATAATTGACAACTAACTGTTGGTTAGCTGTTAACTACTTAAAAATAGCTGTAAATACAAAAATTATTATTTATTTGTTTTTTTTTTTCTTTAACTTTGAGTTATGCTTTTTTTACGACCTTCATTTAGTTTTTTTGTGGGTTACTTTTGTGCAGTACTTTTATGCCGAATCATAGTTTTCTTTTTTTTTTTCAATTCAATTCAAGTGCATTAATGCATTTACAGTTGTTTAGTCAAAAGTGTATTTATGTGTTTAAAATTTTTTGATTTTAGAAAATTTTATTAACTTAAAGCTTTTGAGAAAATGTTTTATTATTTAGCACGTTTTCAATTCATTTGTTTTTGTAGTTTTTTCACGTATTAGAAATTTTCCCTAAAGATATTTCCGAAATTTTATTTGAATTTTTTAAAACAGACATACTTATGTATGACCTATTTTGTTAAGGAACTTTAGAATTTTAGAACTAATTATTCTGAACTCTGGACTACAGTCTAGTCTATAGTCTGGACTAAAGTCTAATCTATAGTCTGGACTACAGTTTAGTCTATAGTATGAACTATAGTCTGGACTACAGTCTAGTCTATACTCTGGACTACAGTTTAGTCTATAGTCTTAACTATAGTCCATAGTCTAGAATCTGGACTATAGTTTAGTCTATAGTAAAAATTATTGTCTGGACTATTGTCCAGTCTATAGTCTAGTCTTTAGACTAGTCTAAAGTTTAGTCTATAGTCTTAACTATAGTCCAAAGTCTGGAATATAGTCAAGTCTAGAATCTGGACTATAGTTTAGTCTACAGTATGAACTATAGTATAACAGTCCAGTCTATATTCTGGACAATAGTCTAGTCTATAGTCTGGGCTACAGTTTAGTCTATAGTCTTAACTATAGTCCATAGTCTAGAGAATAGTCTAGTCTAGAATCTGGACTATAGTTTAGTCTATAGTATGAATTATAATCTGGACTATTGTCTAATCTATAGTCTGGACTATAGGCTAGTCTATAGCTTGGACTATAGATTGAATCTATGTATATTCTGGATAATTATTTAGTCTACAATCTAGACTCTAGTCTATAGTCTGTATATAGCTTATAGATTAATTTATAGTCAGAACAATAGTTTAGCTTATAGTCTAGACTCTAGACTATTTTTTAGTGAATAATCTGGACTATAGGTTAGTCTATAGTCCGAACAATAGTTTTGTCTATAATCTGGACTATTGGTTGGTCTATATTCTGGATTATAATTAGTCTATAGTCTGGACTATAGTTTGGTCTATAGTCTAAACTATAGTTTAGTCTATAATCTGCACAATAGTTTAGTCTATGGTCTAAACTAGAGGTTAGTTTACATTCTAGACTATGGTTTAGTCTATAATCTGGACTACAGGTTTGTATATAGTCTAAACAATAAATGACTTGGACTATAGGTTAGTCTATATTTTGGACTATAGCTAAGTCTATAGTCTGGACAATTTAGTCTGTGGTCTGGATATTAGTTAAGCCAATAGTCTGGCCCATAATCCAGTCTATAGTCTAGTCTTTAGACTAGTCTAAAGTCTAGTCTATAGTATAGACTATTTTGTAGTGTATAGTTTAGTCTGTGTTCTGGACATTAGTTTAGTCTATAGTCTGGCCCATAACCCTGTCTATAGTCTAGTCTATAGTCTAGTCTATAGTCTAGTCTAGAGTCTAGTCTATAGTCTAGTCTGTAGTCTAGTCTATAGTCTAAGGTATAGTCTAGTCTATAGTCTAGGCTATAGTATAGACTATTTTGTAGTGTATAGTTTAGTCTGTGTTCTGGACATTAGTTTAGTCTATAGTCTGGCCCATAACCCTGTCTATAGTCTAGTCTTTAGTCTAGTCTATAGTCTAGTCTATAGTCTAGTATATAGTCTAGTCTATAGTCTAGTCTATAGT
The DNA here is from genome assembly GCF_015586225.1 of Lucilia sericata. NCBI lineage: Eukaryota > Metazoa > Arthropoda > Insecta > Diptera > Calliphoridae > Lucilia > Lucilia sericata. Next base: position 62,795 of record NW_023995301.1, on the reverse strand, counting down.
CTAGTCTATAGTCTAGTCTATAGTCTAGTCTATAGTCTAGTCTATAGTCTAGTCTATAGTCTAGTCTATAGTCTAGTCTATGGTCTAAGCTATAGTCTAGTCTATAGTCAAGGCTATAGTCTAGTCTATAGTCTAGTCTATAGTATAGACTATTTTGTAGTGTATAGTTTAGTCTGTGTTCTGGACATTAGTTTAGTCTATAGTCTGGCCCATAACCCTGTCAATAGTCTTGTCTTTAGTCTAGTCTATAGTCTAGTTTATAGTCTAGTCTATAGTCTAGTCTATAGTCTAGTCTATTGTCTAGCCTATAGTCTAGTCTATAGTCTAGACTATTGTCTAGCCAATAGTCTAGTCTATAGTCTAGTCTACAGTTTAGTCTATAGTCTAGTCTCTAGTCTTGTCTTTAGTCTTGTCTTTAGTCTAGTCTATAGTTTAGTCTATAATTTAATTGTAATTTAACAGTTTTTATGTTAAATTAAATGAAAGAAAGTTTATTATTTAAACTAACCCTTTGGCAGGTAGTAATATTAACCCGTAATAAAAAAGCGACATAAATATTTTTTGTTTTTCGTAGCGGAAATTGCCCCTTAAATTAGTCATTTAACAGCTCGTTATTTCAAAGTGAGAAATGGTCAATTTCCTAAGACAGTAGTTTTTTATTACAGGGAAGACCTTTTATAGAAACTAAGACATATGTCAGAGAGATAAGAAAGTGCGGTGTAAATCTAAATATCTACGCAATGTTTTTTTTTTTTTTTTTTTTCAAAATTTCAAAGTCCAAATTATAGACTTCTTATCAAGAGGAAGAAGTAGCGGCAGGTACGTACACACTCTCTCTCGCAACAAGAACTAAAATTTTTCTCTTTAATCTTTTAAATTCTCAAAGTGCAAATTCTTAAAAGTATGAGTCAATTTATGTTTTTAACCTCAGATAACAACATAGATTAAACTTATAAATATAAGTTGGAAACAATATTTTTGTGCTTAAACTATATTTTTAGAAATATTCCAAATTTTATTAATTTTTATAAATTTTTTAAAAATATTAACTAAATTTCCAAATTAAACTTTTTTACAAAATTTCAATTTTTTACTGATTTTCGAGTCTAGTTGAGTTTTTGTTTATAGAATTTGTTCGAAAAAAACATTTTGAACATTTTCAAAAATTCGAACTTAATTTCGAAATAAAATTTTTTACTTAATTTTTTAAAAATCTTGATATTTTTTGGATTTTATAAGTCTATAAGTATTTGTTATTAAATTATGTTGGGAAACAAAAAATTTTTAACATTTTGGGAAATTTTCGAAAATTCGAACTTAATTTCGAAATTAAATTTTTAATGATTTTTAAAAGCCTAAGTAAGTTTTTGCTATTAAATTGTGTTTGAAAACTAAAATGTTAACATTTTGGAACATGTTCGAATATTCGAAATTAATATTTTTAAGTTTTAAATACAAATTTAAACACTTAAACCTCCTCTCTCTTAGTTAAATAAAGTAGAACTACAATAATAATAACAACAACAATGATACACACAACCTACATACTATAGTTTTGAGAACAACAACTACTAAATCATTCAGATTATTCATAATTTTACTTGCTTTGTTTAAGCTCTTCTGCGAGCCACTCAAAAAAAAAAAAAACTAAATTTAAATGTTCGAAAAAAAACTGCAGAAGAACGAATATTAATTGAATAACAAACTAACAACAACAATGTTAACAACATCATCATCATCGATAATAAATACTAAAAACCGATAACACTCTTAGAAGTAGAAGCAAACTTTCTTTTTTTTTAAAGGTTTTTGGATTTCTTTCATTTATTTTTGTATTCTTTACGTGATACCTTTATTAATGAAGTTCCAAATTGTTGTTGTTGTTTTTATTAAAAGAAGTTTTAAGAAATTCCTTAAATTCTTCTTTATATTTTGTATAAAACTTACCTTTAGTTGTTTTATTTTTAGCGCTCAAAAGGAAGTTTATTTTGTGATTGTGGGCGTCATTAAATCCGTGGTATTGTTTTGTTAACTCTTTTTTTCTCTTTATAAACAATTTGTTTTTATTATTTGGTTGTTGTTTTATTTGTTAATTATTATAAAAAAAGTTCGACACACAACTTAGAGCCGTAAGTGTGTTAGAAAGCTAAAAAAACAACTGTTCACTACACGATACGTTTAACAACTAAATTGCAGCTGATGTCGATTTACTAAATTATTAAAGATGTTACCATGTGTAGGGTTGCCATCGTTAACTTTGCCGAAAGTGGGGAAGACATTAAGAAAAATTTCAATAGACAATTTTTTAATAACGATCGATCTCAAAAAATTTGTATGACTGTAGACTAGACTATAGACTAAACTATAGACTAAACTATAGACTAAACTATAGACTAGACTATAGAATAGACTAGACTATAGAATAGACTAGACTATAGAATAGACTAGACTATAGAATAGACTATAGACTAGACTATAGACTAGACTATAGACTAGACTATAGACTAGACTATAGACTAGACTATAGACTAGACTATAGACTAGACTATAGACTAGACTATAGACTAGACTATAGACTAGACTATAAACTAGACTATAGACTAGACTATAGACTAGACTATACTAGACTAGACTAGACTATAGACTAGACTATAGACTAGACTATAGACTAGACTATAGACTAGACTATAGACTAGACTATAGACTAGACTATAGACTAGACTATAGACTAGACTATAGACTAGACTATAGACTAGACTATAGACTAGACTATAGACTAGACTATAGACTAGACTATAGACTAGACTATAGACTAGACTATAGACTAGACTATAGACTAGACTATAGACTAGACTATAGACTAGACTATAGACTAGACTATAGACTAGACTATAGACTAGACTATAGACTAGACTATAGACTAGACTATAGACTAGACTATAGACTAGACTATAGACTAGACTATAGACTAGACTATAGACTAGACTATAGACTAGACTATAGACTAGACTATAGACTAGACTATAGACCTAGACTATAGACTAGACTATAGACTAGACTATATACTAGCTATCGACTAGACTATAGACTAGACTATAGACTAGACTATAGACTAGACTATAATACTAGATATAGACTAACTATAGACTAGAACTATAGAACTAACCTATAGACAGACTATAGACTAGACTATAGACTAGACTATATACAGACTATAGACTAGACATAACTAGACTATAGACTAGCTATAGACTATACTATAGACTATACTATAGACTAGACTCTGACTAGACTATAAGATAGACTATAGACTAGACTATAGACCTAACTATAGACTAGATATAGACTAGACTATAGACTAGACTATGACTAGACTATAGACTAGACTATAGACTAGACTATGACTAATATAGACTAGACTAATAGACTAGACTTAGATAGTCTATAGACTAGACTATAGACTAGACTATAGATAGACGATAGACTAGACTATAGATAGACTAGACTAGACTAATAGACTAATACTAGACTATAGACAATAGACTAGACGAGACTATGACTAGACTAAGACTATAGACTAGACTATAGACTAGACTATAGACTAGACTATAGACTAGTCTATAGACTAGACTATAGACTAGACTATAGACTAGACTATAGACTAGACTATAGACTAGACTATAGACTAGACTATAGACTAGACTATAGACTAGACTATAGACTAGACTATAGACTAGACTATAGACTAGACTATAGACTAGACTATAGACTAGACTATAGACTAGACTATAGACTAGACTATAGACTAGACTATAGACTAGACTATAGACTAGACTATAGACTAGACTATAGACTAGACTATAGACTAGACTATAGACTAGACTATAGACTAGACTATAGACTAGACTATAGACTAGACTATAGACTAGACTATAGACTAGACTATAGACTAGACTATAGACTAGACTATAAACAGTACTATAGATTGCACTATAGATATCGAAAATTTTTTATATCGATATAAATAAAAATAAATAAGAATAAAAAAATTTATATGAAATACAATTCCCCATTTTCATAAAATTATACAATGATGGCAACCCTTAAGTTTGTTTTCAGTCAGTTGTGTAGCATTGGCAATTCTATCACATGTTTTTGTAATTATGCCGGTCAGCTGTTTCCTATTGTTGTTGTCAGTAAACTCAAAGCCGGTCAAACAAAATTTGTTAGCAACGGCGTCAACGAAAACAGAGTTGTATTTGAAAAAACCGTTAAATTTTAAAATGAAATGTTTATTATTAAAAGTTCGGAAAGTTAATAATAATAATCTTAAGATTATTATCTTCAAAATTTACTTTAGAAAATCGTATTAATATCTGGTATCTGAGGGTTAGTTGATTCCATAATTTAGGGACTTATAGCAGAAACTTGATAAACCAAAATATTAAAATATTTTAAAATTCAGAACTTAGAAAAAAATTTTAGTAGACAATTTTCGAATTATATAATAAATCTATTAATCATTTATTAAAAATATTTGACATATGTTATGTCTGCGATTCTCCTTAACACTTCATGGGTTAATTCTCATTTATTTCTTTTTGTAAGTGATAAAATATTTTTTGCTTTTTACTCTTTTATAAAGTGATAAAATTCTTTACATTGAAACACAATCTTCAACATTTCATTCATAATTCACAAACAATCCATAAGCTAAAGTAGAAATTTAGTTCTCTCTGAAACGTTCACAAGATCGGTTGTTTAAAAAAAAAAAAAAAAAAAAAAAAATATTCTTACAAATAAAAAAATCTATAAAAATGTGTCATTGGTTTTATCATCTTCTAGTTGGCATAGTTTTATTTTACATAAATGGTGTTAAAGCTGATTTCAAATATAATGTCAGTCTAGCACAAATGCATACCTGTCGCCATTATAGTATACCCAATAATCGGGGTTATAGTTATGCGGATTTTTTTCATATACCTCAATTAAATAATAATAAATTGGCCAAAACGGAACTGTTACATTTGAAATTTTATGTAATGACCGCTAGAGATGCTCATATTTTGTTAGCGGTTAATGAGCGTCCCAAATTAATGGATCGTGTATATGAAATTGGTGAAACATTAAACATTTTTTAAACATAATTCTTAAAACTAATGTTTCTCCGTTTTTTTTTTTTTAATATTTTTGTGATTAGTCATTGGTGCGGGTCGTAATCAATTTTCTACTATACGTACCAGCATGGGACGTCGTCGTGTGGCTACTAATCAGGAGCCAAATATTTTATCAATGCTTGATCCCACACCCATTGAAATTATACAAACGAAGGGTATAACCTTTAACTGTCAAAAACACATGCTTGTTATTTTTAAAATTACTGATAATTTCTTTATTTTTTTTTTTCGTATTACAGATGCCAGTTTATTGGTTTATATACCCGGCTATAAGGAAGAACCTTTATTAAATTTCACCGATGCCTCTCCATTAAATATCAACTATATAAGTTTTACTACTTATGATAATATACCTGCTAGTTGGTTTTTTGATTGCCAGTTTGATGGCTTTTCGAATGAATTGGAGGAAGTTGTCAGACCTTTAAGTCCTTATCAATATTTATTGGCGAATATTACCTCGAAAGCTGAAAATGCTTCATTTCCTCCTACATTAAACAGCATTGATTTTTCTTTTAATATTGCTTCGATACGTTATCAACATGATCATGGTTTTTTGCAATCCCGTTTGAATGTGATATTGGTAAGTGATTTTTAGCCTATTTTCATTTACATTATTTTCATGACTTCATTAATTAGTTCAAATATTTTTAAAGCAAAAGTTTTGAATCAGATTTTAAATACCGTAATTTATGTATGGATAATTGTTTATACCGCAAATTTAATAGAAAATCTAGTCTAAAATCTTTATTATATTAGGTTGTAATCAGGACTATAGTACAGTTTATACTATAGTCTATAATCTGAGCAATTGTCTTCTTTAAATTTTTGAATAAAATTTTGTCTGTATTCTGTACTATAGTGTAATCTATAGTCTGAACAAGAGTAGAGTTTAAAGTCTAGACCATAGTCTGGATCAAAGTTTAGAACAATGATTAATATTCTTTTTTATATTATATTTTATATTCTGGAGTATAATCCGGTTATAGTCTTGTTAATAGTCTAGTCTATAGTCTGGTCTGTAGTCTGGACTATTATTCTGGTCAAGTATTTTAAAGTAAAGGTTTAAAGTCTGAGAATAGTCTAGTCTATAGTCTAGTCTATAGTCTAGTCTATAGTCTAGTCTATAGTCTAGTCTATAGTCTAGTCTATAGTCTAGTCTATAGTCTAGTCTATAGTCTAGTCTATAGTCTAGTCTATAGTCTAGTCTATAGTCTAGTCTATAGTCTAGTCTATAGTCTAGTCTATAGTCTAGTCTATAGTCTAGTCTATAGTATAGTCTATAGTCTAGTCTATAGTCTAGTCTATAGTCTAGTCTATAGTCTAGTCTATAGTCTAGTCTATAGTCTAGTCTATAGTCTAGTCTATAGTCTAGTCTATAGTCTAGTCTATAGTCTAGTCTATAGTCTAGTCTATAGTCTAGTCTATAGTCTAGTCTATAGTCTAGTCTATAGTCTAGTCTATAGTCTAGTCTATAGTCTAGTCTATAGTCTAGTCTATAGTCTAGTCTATAGTCTAGTCTATAGTCTAGTCTATAGTCTAGTCTATAGTCTAGTCTATAGTCTAGTCTATAGTCTAGTCTATAGTCTAGTCTATAGTCTAGTCTATAGTCTAGTCTATAGTCTAGTCTATAGTCTAGTCTATAGTCTAGTCTATAGTCTAGTCTATAGTCTAGTCTATAGTCTAGTCTATAGTCTAGTCTATAGTCTAGTCTATAGTCTAGTCTATAGTCTAGTCTATAGTCTAGTCTATAGTCTAGTCTATAGTCTAGTCTATAGTCTAGTCTATAGTCTAGTCTATAGTCTAGTCTATAGTCTAGTCTATAGTCTAGTCTATAGTCTAGTCTATAGTCTAGTCTATAGTCTAGCCTATAGTCTAGTCTATAGTCTAGTCTATAGTCTAGTCTATAGTCTAGTCTATAGTCTAGCCTATAGTCTAGTCTATAGTCTAGTCTATAGTCTAGTCTATAGTCTAGTCTATAGTCTAGTCTATAGTCTAGGCTATAGTCTAGTCTATGGTCTTGTCTATAGTCTAGTCTATGGTCTTGTCTATAGTCTGGTCATAGTCTAGTCTGTAGTTTAATCTGGTCTATATATTCCGAGAAAGTTTATCATTGATCAAAAGTAGTCGTTTTCACAAATAAAGATAGAAACAACCTGAAGATTCTTTTGGGTATGAATGAGTTGCGGACCTAGTTCTATATAAGTTAATTTAATTGAGAGCTTTTTGCATTTTCATTCCATTTGTCAATCATCACCATCAAGTTGTTCTAACATTTAAATCCAGTTTCTTAAAGAAAAATATTTGCGCTTTTTAGAATTGGCAGGATCCTCGCATACAATGGAAACCTGAAAATTTCAGTTTTATTGATACCATACAATATAATGAATATGATATTTGGATGCCACATCTAATGGTCATAAAGTAAGTCTGCAAAATAATTGAAAAATATAAATAAAGTTATATAAAATGTTTGCCCCTAGTGCCGCCGGTAAAAGTCATCGTATTTTCGATTTCTATCATGAGGTAAGAATTGAAAGTAATGGTTCGATTACCTTAAACTTTCCCGATGCCATACTCACCACTTGGTGCGTAAATGCCGAAGAAAACTGGCCCAATGAACATTTAAAATGCGAAATTGAATTTGGTTTAGAATCAGGACCTTTGGAGAAATTACCTTTAATCTATAAAGATAAAATGCCTCATGATAATGTGGACTCACTAAGCGAATGGCATTTACATAGGATATCTGTGAATCCCATAGTTAAAGGTATGATAGCAAGGTTTACCGATAAAGATATTATACAGTCAATGGATGGAGATATTTCTATAATATTTGAAATATCAAGAAATAGTACATTTTATAAGAATGTTTTCTCTGTGCCGATATTGGGTGGGTAAACAGATTTCATATAGTATTCTAAAAGAAGTAATACGTTAATTATCTTTTTAATAGCTTGTCAAATTTTGATTATTTTATCCTTTTTACTGAGAGGTTATCGTCGTGGTGCTTTAATTTTGGTGGTTATTTTAATTTTAATGTTGGGTTTAATGTTTATCACTAAACATGCCCCTACGCCCTATGTGCCCAATATAAGTGAGTATTTTTATTTAGCCTTAGAGCAACTTTCTTAAGAAATTGCTAACTTTTTTTCTCGGTTTTTTCTAAAATCCAGTGATTGCTTATCAGCACATTTTACGCATAGCCACTTTCTGTTATATGCTGCATATTGCCTTAATGTGGTTGGAATTATATCCACCCAAGACTAAGCCCCATGATTGGTTAATGTCGGCCGTAAATTTCTCTCCCTTACGTTTGTTTTTGTGCATGAGATTAGCTGATGTAAGTACGATTTCGTTTATATCGTTTCTTCTTATAATTTTTCCCGCCTTTTGCAGTCGAATGATTTTATTGAGGTTCAACAACATCCCTGGAAGGAAATTGCCAAAACTTTAAATGCTTTATGTTTTGTAATAGTTAATATAATTTTAATTCTTACTGTGGTCATTTTGTTGCCCCACGCTTAAGTTTCAATTTTTTAACCTCAAATTTTATTTCGTTAATTAAATTGTATATAAATAAAGTCCAAATACTAAATTTAGTTAAATGTCTTTTAAATTGAGTCTAGCTAAGTCTGGACTATAGGTTATAGTCTAGACAATATTCTACAGTTTAGATTATAATCAGTTCTGGTCTGGACTACAGTCTAGTCCATATTCTGGACTATAGTCTAGTCTATAATCTCATCTATAGTCTGATCTATAGTCTGATCTATAGTCTGGACTATAGTCTCATCTATAGTCTAGTCTGTGATTTGGACTCTAGTCTATAGTCTGGACTATAACCTATAGTCCAAAGTATGGTCTAGTCTATAGTCTGGTCTGTAATCTAGTCTATAGTCTGGACTGTCGTATAGTCTATAGTTTGGATTACAGTCTAGTCTATATTCTGGAATATGGATATAGTCTGGACCATAGTCTAATAGTATAGTCTAATCTACAGTTTCGTCAATATTTACATCTACTTTTAAGTCTTTAATATGAACTATAGCCTAGTCTAGACCTAGTCTCTGCTATAGCCTAGTCTATAGCCTGTACTGAGACTAGTGTATAGGAAGGACTATAGTCTAGTCCATAATCTGGACTACAGTTTTGTCCATAGTCTGGAATATAGTTTACTCTATAGTCTGGGATAGAAACTAAACTGGACTATAGTTTCGTCTATAGTCTGGACTGTATATAGGCTGGACTATAGTCTACTCTTTAGTCTGGACTATAGCCTACTTTATAGTCTACTCTATAGTCTGGACTATAGTCTACTCTATAATCTGGACTATAGTCTGCTCTATAGTCTGGACTATAGTCTACTCTATAGTATGGACTATAGTCTCTATAGACTCTATAGTCTGAACTATAGTTTACTCTTTAATCGGAACTATAGTCTACTCTATAGTCTGGACTATAGTCTACCCTATCGTCTTGACTGTAGTCTAATCTATAGTCTGAACTATAGTTTACTCTATAGTCTGAACTACTTTATAGTCTGGACTATAGTTTACTTTATAGTCTGGACTATAGTTTACTCTATAGTCTGGACTATAGTCTTGTCTATAGTTTGATAAAGTCAGCACTATAGCTTTGTATATAGACAGGACTATTAAACTACAGCTTCGACTACAGTCCATAAATGGACTCGAATCTAGTCCATTTCAATAGTTTAGTTTTCATAATATACAAAGTTGTACACGAAAACTTGTTAATAGATACAATTGAAATTAACTAGATATTTTATGACTGTGTTAGTATCTGTTTAAGTTTGTTGAAGTTGAAGTGCAATTGATTTGATTTTTTCAATATGTTTTGTTGAGGTGATTGTAAGTTTTAATGTTTTTTTCTTTTGGTTTGTTAACGTTTTGTCCATGTAATCAATAATTGTATTAGAATCTGTTTGGAGTATATTGATCTTGATGTGTATAAAAGTGTCGCAAAATCTATGATAAATAACAGTTCAAACAAACGCATTTCAGAGAGCAGTCATCTGGCAAAACAAACTAGAGTTTCGTTGATCATAAGATTGATTAGTTGAAATAGACAAGAAAAAATCGTCCTTTTATTTTGGAAAATTTTGTAAATCACAAAAAAACTTATAAAAATGAAATTCTTGGTGAGATATTCTTGGGTGGTTTAAATGCTGTAAAGTTTTTGAAATTAGTGTTTATGGTGTTGTAGATCCTTTTGGTTTTGGTAGCTTCGGTGGCTGCTCATCCTGGTTACTTAGGTGGTGGTGGTTTAGGCCATGGTTATGGTGGCGGTATTGGCATTGGTATTGCTGCTGCTCCCGCTATTAGTTATGCAGCACCAGCTGTTAGTTATGCGGCTCCTGCGGTTAAGGCTGTAGCTGCAGCCCCTGCTATTTCATATGCTGCTCCTGCTATTGCTGCTGCTCCTGCTATATCGTATGCAGCACCTGCTATTTCTTATGCTGCCCCTGCTCCTGTTGCTGTTGCCGCTCCAGCTCCAGTTGCAGTAGCTGCCCCTGCTCCCGTAGCTGTTGCAGCCCCTGCCCCTACCTTAGTTAAATCTGTTACTCCTGCTGCTACCAGTTATTCTACCATCAGCACTGTTAGTATTTTCTTTCTTTCATACTTTAACATCTTTCTTAATATTTATTCCAAAACTTAGGTCATCAATCATCCTGCCACCATTAGAACTGTGACGGTAGCTGCTGCTCCTGCTGTTAAGGTAGCAGCGGCACCAGTGGCTGTTGCTGCCCCCGCTCCTGTTGCCGTGGCTGCGGCTCCTGCCATTTCTTATGCTGCTGCCGCTCCCGCCATTTCCTATGCAGCACCCGCTGTAGCTGCTGCTCCCGCCATTTCTTATGCTGCTCCCTCCATCTCTTATGCTGCTCCAGCCGTTTCAGCCGTCAAAGTAGCTGCTGCTCCCGCTATTTCCGTGGGTTATGGTTATGGTGGTGGTTATGGTCATCATTAATTTTCTCTTTTTTCGAGAAAATTCTTAAACCGGAAAGCCGCCGATCGCCCTGTGTATATATACAACCGCCAAGTTCATAAGGATTTACGACTTTAGTCATTCATTAAATATTCTCATCATAATTTTTAAGTCTTTAAATGGGCTGAAAACATCTATGCCCAAACATTTAGCAGAAAGAATCAAATTGTATTTATTAATTTTTAAGCACTAATTTTATTTGTTTCTTTTCAAAACTAACTGCCTCTTAATTTTCTTCTAAACATATGTATTATAGTTAAATGAATTAATCCCTCATTTTTATATATATTTTATAGGATGGCAAGGAAAAAAGTTGAAAATACTTTTATTGTGATTTTATATAAATTTAGGTTATAATTTTTGACCAAAAAAAGAAAAAAAACGCTTAAGCAAAATTTAAAGAATAATAAAAAGTTGCAACTTTTTTCATAAAAATAACTTTTAAAAACTTTTTAATTTATAATATTTAAAGTTTAGTCGTAGTCTCAACTATAGGGCAGTCTATAGTCTGGACTATAGATTAGTCTATAGTCTAGCCTATAGTTTAGTCTATAGTCTGGACTATAGTTTAGTCTATAGTCTAGACTATAGTTTAGTCTATAGTCTGGACTATAGTTTAGTCTATAGTCTGGACTATAGTTTAGTCTATAGTCTGGACTATAGTTTAGTCTATAGTCTAGACTGTAGTTTAGTTTATAGTCTGGACTATAGTTTAGTCTATAGTCTGGACTATAATTTAGTCTACAGTCTGGACTATAGATTAGTCTATAGTCTGGACTGTAGATAAGTCTAAAGTCTGGGTTATAGATTAGTCTATAGTCTGGACTATAGTTTAGTCTACGATGTAGACTATAGTTTAGTCTACAGTCTGGACTATAGTTTAGTCTACAGTCTGGACTATAGATTAGTCTATAGTCTGGACTGTAGATAAGTCTAAAGTCTGGGTTATAGATTAGTCTATAGTCTGGACTATAGTTTAGTCTACGATGTAGACTATAGTTTAGTCTACAGTCTGGACTATAGTTTAGTCTATAGTCTGGACCATAGATTAGTCTATAGTCTGGACTATAGTTTAGTTTACGATGTGGACTATAGTTTAGTCTACAGTCTGGACTATAGTTTAGTCTATAGTCTGGACCATAGATTAGTCTATAGTCTGGATTATAGTTTAGTTTATAGACTGGATTTTAATTTATTCTATAGTCTGGACAATAGGTTAGTCTATAGTCTGGACTGTAGTCTGAACTATACTTAGTTTATAGTATGGACTATATTTTAGCCTGTAGTCTGGGCTATACTTTAGTTTGTAGTCTCGGCTATAATTTAATCTACAGAATGGACAATAGTTTAGTCTATAGTCTGGACTATAGTTTAGTCCTTAGTCTCGAATATAATTTATTCTATAGTCTAATATATATTCTGAACTATAGTTTAGTATATAGTCTGGACTATAGTTTATAGTCTATTCTGAACTTTATAGTCTAGTCTGAACTATATTTTAGTATATACTCCGCACTATAGTTTACTTTATAGTCAGGACTATAGTTTAGTATGGACTATAGATTAGTTTATAGCCTGGACTATAGTTTAGTCTATAGTCTGGACTATAGTTTAGTCTATAGTCTGGACTATAGTTTAGTCTATAGTCTGAACTATAGTTTAGTATATAGTCGGGACTATAGTTTAGTCTGTAGTCTGGTCTATAGTTTATTCTGTAGTCTGGACTATAGTTTAGTCTTTACTGTGGACTATAGATTAGTCTATAGTCTGGACTATAGATTAGTCTATAGCCTGTACTATAGATTGGGCTCTAGTCTGGACTATAGATTAGTCTTTAGTCTGGACTATAGATTAGTCCTTAGTCTGGACTATAGATTAGTCTATATTTTGAACCATAGATTAGTCTATAATTTCGACTATTAACTAAACTATAGTCAAGACTATAGACTACAGTATAGAATATAGCATGAACTACATTTTAGCCTATAGTCTGGGCTATATTTAGTTTGTAGTCTCGGCTGGACTATAGTTTAGTCCTTAGTCCCGAAAATATGTGTATTTAGTCTTTAGTCTGGACTATAGTTTAGTACATAGTCTGGACTATATACTATAGTTTAGTCTATAGTCTGGACTATAGACTATAGTTTAGTCTATATTCTGGACTATAGTTGAGTCTTTAGTCAGGACTATAGTTTAGTCTATTCTCTGGAATATAGTTTCGATTATAGTTTAGTATATAGTTTAGTCAATAGTCTGGACTATAGTTTGGTTTATACTTTGGACTACTGTTTATTCTACAGTCTGGGCTTTAGTTGTGTCTATACTCTGGACTATAGTTTAGTCTATAGTCTGCACTACAGATTAGTTTATGGACTTAACTATAGTCAGGACTATAGTCTAGGCTCGAATATAGTCTGCAGTTTATTTCATAGTATGGGCTACCGTCTTTACACTCTAGTAAAGTCTTTAGCAAAATATATAATCTAGTCTATGATCTAGTTTTTAATCCGGACTATTATAACTTGGACTATTGTCTCGTATATAGCCTGAACTACAGAATAGTCAGTAGTCCAGAGTATATTCCAGTCTGTAGCCGAGATGTAATCTAGTCTACAATCAGGACCATAATCTAGACTGTTATCCAATTTTTATTCTGCTATAAATTAAAATCAAAAGTTTCTAAATTTGTTTTTTATGAAAAAAGTTGCAAACTTTTTATTTTATCTTTGTTTTTTTAATAAAATTTTGCTAAAGCGTTATTCTCTTTTTTGGTCAAAAATGTAATCTAAATTTATACATAAAATATGTATAATCACAACAAAAGTATTTTGAACTTTTTTCCTTGCCATCTTATAAAATATATATATGAATGAGGGATTAATTCATTCAACTAAAATACATATGTATAGACCATATATGTATGGTTAGAAGAAAATTGAGTGGCAGTTATTTTTAAAAAGGAAACAAATAAAATTAGTGCTTAAAAAATAATAAATACAAGTTGATTTGATTCTTTCTGCTAAATTTTGGGGCAAAGATGTTTTTCGTTTTTGCCCGTTTAAGACTTAAAATTAAGATGAGTATAATTAATTGAAATCCTTAATGATTTAACATCAAATGACTAAATTCGTAAAGCATTAGGGGTTGGGCTGTGGAGTATATATATTTATGTATGTAGGGAGCGATCGGCGGCTTCAATAAGTTTCCAGTTTTGAGGATTTTCTCGAAAAATGAGAAAATTAATGATGACCATAACCAAAACCACCACCATAACCAAAACCATGACCATAACCCAATGAAATGGCGGGAGCAGCAGCTACTTTGACGGCAGAAACGGCTGGAGCAGCATAAGAAAAGGAAGGAGCAGCATAAGAAATGGCGGGAGCAGCGGCAGCATAGGATACTGCGGGTGCTGAATAGGAAATGGAGGGTGCATAGGAAATGGCGGGAGCGGCAGCATAGGAGATGGCAGGAGCTGCAGCCACGGCAACAGGAGCAGGGGCAGCAACAGCCACTGGTGCCGCTGCTACCTTAACGGCAGGAGCAGCTGCTACAGCTACGGTTCTAATAATGGCTGGATGATTGACGACCTACGTTTTGGAATAAAGGTTAGGAACGAGTTTATGTTTGTAAAGAATATACTTACAGTACTGATGGTAGAATAACTGGTAGAAGCAGGGGTAACAGATTTAACTATGGTGGGGGCAGGGGCTGCAACAGCTACGGGAGCAGGGGCAGCTACGGCCACAGGAGCTGGAGCGGCAACAGCAACAGGAGCAGGGGCAGCATAAGAAATAGCAGGTGCAGAATAGGAGATAGCAGGAGCAGCGGCATACGAAATAGCAGGAGCAGCAGCATATGATATAGCAGGAGCCGCAGCTACAGCCTTAACCGCTGGTGCCGCATAACTTATAGCTGGAGCTGCATAACTTATAGAGGGAGCAGCAGCAATACCAATACCAAAACCACCGCCATAACCATGACCTAAACCACCACCACCTAAGTAACCAGGATGAGCAGCCACCGAAGCTACCAAAGCCAAAAGGATCTACAACACAATTTACACTAATTTTAGAAACTTTACACAGATTAGAAAAAGAAAGAGATTATCTCACCAAGAATTTCATTTTTATAAGTTTTTTTTTGTTGCTTTACAAATTTACAAAATAAAAAGGACGTTTGTTCAGTCTGACGATCACCGAAACTGTAGTTTGTTTTGTCAGATGACTGCGCTGTGAAATGCGTTTGTTTGAACTGTAATTTATCATAGATTTTGCGACACTTTTATACACATCAAGATCAATATACTACAAACTGATTCTACAATTATTGATTACATGGAAAAAATAGTAAACAAACAAACAAACAAACAAAAACATACGATCACTCTAATCAATCGCGCTTCAACTTCAACAAACTTAAACAACTATTTACACAGATCCAAACTCTATAACAAAAAATCTCTACAAAATTTCATTTGTATCTGTTAACAAGTTTGTTCGCTTGTTATAACTTAGTTTCTATGTGATGAAACCTATCTGAAAAAAAAAAAAAAAAAAAAAAAACAAAATCCATACAAAATGTTTGCATTCGCAACTAATTCTTGTTTTCTATTGTTGATTTCAGCAATTGGTAGGTAGGTCTTGCAGTAATCAATTTTTCAAAATCCAAATAAAGTTTTGACAAGTTTTTGTTTTAGGGCATGTCCGGTGGAAATGAAGTTGATCAACAACTGTTGATCGCCATATTTAAGGACAAAAGTATTCTACATTGTTTTACTTAAAATGAGAGAATAAATTAAGATTACTTAACAGTTAAAACTACAGTAAACTAAATAATCTTAATGATCGCAGTTTAAACTTTTCAGTTACTCGCATTTATGTTATAAAAGTAGAAGTGATCGCATATAGAATTTTTGTGAGAAAAATAATATACCTGGTCATATATCGATCGAGGGTGACTTTCGAAAGTTGTTAGTTTATAATTCGAATCAATTGTGGAACAAACTCTTAAGAATTCGAAAGAGTTACGAAATTTATCGTTACTAACACTTTGTTTTTATATGATCATTAAAGAGAGTCTGTAAGAAGGGGTAGTTGCAATAATACACCGATAACTATAAAATTTTATAGCGAAAAATGTGTTTCTTGTAAAGTCACTGTCACTGTTACTAACTATGCACCTACAGTGCTAGATCTAACACTATTTAAACTCATTTAGCACCCAAAAATGTCATCCAGCCTTTTTTAGTATTTTTGCATTTTTGTTATATAAAATTGGTTATATAAAATTGTTTATTTTAATTCTAATTTATTTACTGTAAAAATATTTATAAAATTTTGATTGATTAGATGTATAAGTTTTAAAATGTTTAAAACAAGACTATATAATCTAGTCTATAGACTAGGCTATAGTCTAGTCTATAGTCTAGTCTATAGTCTAATCTAGTCTATAGTCTAGTCTATAGTCTAGTCTATAGTCTAGTCTATAGTCTAGTCTATAGTCTAGTCTATAGTCTAGTCTATAGTCTAGTCTATAGTCTAGTCTATAGTCTAGTCTATAGTCTAGTCTATAGTCTAGTCTATAGTCTAGTCTATACTCTAGTCTATAGTCTAGTCTATAGTCTAGTCTATAGTCTAGTCTATAGTCTAGTCTAGTCTATAGTCTAGTCTATAGTCTAGTCTATAGTCTAATCTAGTCTATAGTCTAGTCTATAGTCTAGTCTATAGTCTAGTCTATAGTCTAGTCTATAGTCTAGTCTATAGTCTAGTCTATAGTCTAGTCTATAGTCTAGTCTATAGTCTAGTCTATAGTCTAGTCTATAGTCTAGTCTATAGTCTAGTCTATAGTCTAGTCTATAGTCTAGTCTATAGTCTAGTCTATAGTCTAGTCTATAGTCTAGTCTATAGTCTAGTCTATAGTCTAGTCTATAGTCTAGTCTATAGTCTAGTCTATAGTCTAGTCTATAGTCTAGTCTATAGTCTAGTCTATAGTCTAGTCTATAGTCTAGTCTATAGTCTAGTCTATAGTCTAGTCTATAGTCTAGTCTATAGTCTAGTCTATAGTCTAGTCTATAGTCTAGTCTATAGTCTAGTCTATAGTCTAGTCTAGTCTAGTCTATAGTCTAGTCTATAGTCTAGTCTATAGTCTAGTCTATAGTCTAGTCTAGTCTAGTCTATCTAGTCTATAGTCTAGTCTAGTCTAGTCTAGTCTAGTCTATAGTCTAGTCTATAGTCTAGTCTATAGTCTAGTCTATAGTCTAGTCTATAGTCTAGTCTATAGTCTAGTCTATAGTCTAGTCTATAGTCTAGTCTATAGTCTAGTCTATAGTCTAGTCTATAGTCTAGTCTATAGTCTAGTCTAGTCTATAGTCTAGTCTATAGTCTAGTCTAGTCTATAGTCTAGTCTATAGTCTAGTCTATAGTCTAGTCTATAGTCTAGTCTAGTCTATCTAGTCTATAGTCTAGTCTAGTCTATAGTCTAGTCTAGTCTAGTCTATAGTCTAGTCTACAGTCTAGTCTTATCTAGTCTATAGTCCTGTCTATAGTCTAGTCTATAGTTCTGTCTATAGTCTAGTCTATAGTCTAGTCTATAGTCTAGTCTATAGTCTAGTCTATAGTCTAGTCTATAGTCTAGTCTATAGTCTATAGTCCAGTCTATAGTCTAGTCTGTAGTCTAGTCTATAGTCTAGTCTATAGTCTAGTCTATAGTCTAGTCTATAGTCTAGTCTATAGTCTAGTCTATAGTCTAGTCTATAGTCTAGTCTATAGTCTAGTCTATAGTCTAGTCTATAGTCTAGTCTATAGTCTAGTCTATAGTCTAGTCTATAGTCTAGTCTATAGTCTAGTCTATAGTCTAGTCTATAGCCTAGTCTAGTCTAGTGTAGTCTAGTCTAGTCATAGTCTATAGTCTAGTCTAGTCTAGTCTAATCTAGTCTAGTCTAGTCTAGTCTATAGTCTAGTCTAGTCTAATCTAGTCTAGTCTATAGTCTAGTCTAGTCTATAGTCTAGTCTGTAGTCTAGTGTATATTCTAGTATATGGTCTGGTCTATAATCTAGTCTATAGTGTAGTCTATAGTCTAGTCTATAGTTTAGTTTATAGTCTATATTTTAGTCTGTAACCTGGTCTATAGTCTAGTCTAAAGCCTAGTCTATTGTATGGACAATATACTTGTCAACAGCATAAACTATAATATAGTCTATAGTGTGGACTATAGTCTAGTCTATCTATAGTCTAATCTATAGACCAACAAATCGATTTTTTAGAGCTTATGGGATTAAATAAAATTCAAAGGTTTTTTTTTTATGAAAAAAGTTCAGTTGCTTTTTATTTTTTTTTTTGTTATTAACATTAAGATTTATAAATGGTTTTCTAAACATACCAACAATATAATCAAAATTCAAGAGAGTTCGATTTTATATATATACATGAACTTTTTTCCTTGCCATAAATTTAAATAATTAAAAAAAGTTTGGAGCAAAGAAAAGGCGGTTAAATTGAAACATAATAAAGTTAGCGCTTAAAATGAGAATTACACTTCTTTGTATAGTTTTTCATTTTAAATATAAAAATATATTTTTGATTCTTTCTGCAAACGTTTTGGGGGATAATTGATCTTCTTAAGACCCCCGATTTGGTATTCTTAACATTAAGATGAATATTTTTAAAACATAAAACAAAGTTAATGACTAAAGTTCGTTAATCGTTATTGGCAAAATTAATACGGCGGCTTTCAATGTTTCATAAGTAGTAGATTTTGCTAAGGGCGATGATGGTTTCCGGACTAAAGAAACTTAATGGTGACCGCCATAGCCAAAACCATGACCATAACCAAAACCACCATGGCCATACCCTACCGATATGGCGGGTGCAGCAGCATACGAAATAGCAGGAGCAGCAGCATAGGAAATGGCAGGCGCAGCAGCGTAGGAGATGGCAGGCGCAGCAGCTACTTTTACAGCAGAAACGGCGGGTGCTGCATAGGAGATGGCAGGCGCAGCAGCGTAGGAGATGGCAGGCGCAGCAGCTACTTTTACAGCAGAAACGGCGGGTGCTGCATAGGAGATGGCAGGAGCTGCAGCTACTTTTACAGCAGAAACGGCGGGTGCTGCATAGGAGATGGCAGGAGCAGCAGCATAGGAAATTGCTGGAGCTGCAGCTACTTTAACGGCAGGAGCTGCAACTTCAATAGTTTTGGAACCTGGCGAATTGCTTTCAACCTAAGATTAAACATAAACAATATCAAAATAGAACCGAGCTTCAATTTAAAATGTTAAGAAACTCACATAGGTGGTATAACTAACAATAGGAGAGCCCACAGACTTGACAACAGCTGGTGCTGGGGCAGCATATGAAATAGCAGGAGCAGCAGCAACTGCCTTAACCACAGGAGCGGCAGCAGCATAAGTAACAGCTGGAGCTGCATAGCTTACAGCTGGAGCTGCATAGCTCACAGCAGGTGCTGCATAGCTGACGGCAGGGGCAGCATAGCTAATGCCACCGCCAAAACCATGACCTAAACCTCCCAAACCACCATAAATACCAGGATGGGCGGCAGTAGCAGCAATTAAGGCAAATAAAATCTATAACACATGTCGAGAATTATTATTACATCCACTTAATTATTCTTTCTAAAATTTTTAAGTTCTCACCAAAAATTTCATCTTTATTTTTTTATAATTTTTTTTTTAAATTCACAAAAATCAGGATATATTTCCTTTAATAATTACTAATAACACTTTAATATCTTATCAGCTTTTTTCAAATGACTGCACGTCTAGATGCGTTTAGTTCAACTGTAATTCATCAAAGATTTTGCGATACTTTTATACACTTTGGAAAATCTAATACAAAAAAATCTAAAATAAAAGCGAAAATAAATCAAACAAAAAAAAACTCACAGAATCTCTAAATATTGAGCAAAAACTTTACAGACAAACACTTAAATCTCTCACTACAACAAAAATACGCACAATCACCCCAAAAATATCTTTTCAACAGTCATCGATCGCATTATGATCAATGCATTACAACGTTCGATTTCGCATAGCCTAGCATCTCTTTTATAAAATACATATTTTCCTTTTCAATATTAGAATAGAGATAATGTCTCAAACTCAAAATGTGCTTCTTATAGTCATTTGGTGCTCTTGTGTTTTATGTTTGTTGGTTTGTTTCCTTTGTGAATTGTTTAGTGTCTGACAGAAGTCACCAACCAAACAAATTAAACCTAAACTAGCTCTAGAATGTTTGGTAAGCCAAGTTTTTGAAAGTATTTCTTAAAATAAGCAAAAGTAGTGCCTTTACGAGGAATACTTTGTGGGCGAAATCTAAATATCTGTCTCTATAGTATAGTCTAAAGTAGTCTGTAGTTTATTCTATAGTCTAGTCTATAGTTTAGTTTATAGTCTATTCTATAGTTTACTTTATAGTAAACTTAGTTTAGTATATAGCCTAGGTTGAAGTCTATTCTTTAGTCTCTTCTTTTCTATTCTATTGACTATCATATAGCCTTGTCTATAGTTTACTCTAGTCTAGTCTATTGTCTATTCTGTAGTCTTCTCTTTAGTGGTGTCTATAGTTTAGTCAATAGGGATATCTATAGTCTAGTATATAGGCTACTCTGTAGTCTACTCTCTAGTCTAGTTTATAATCTAATCTATAGGGTAGTCTATAGTCTAGTCCTTAGTTTAGCCCTTGGTCTTAACTATAGTCTGGTCTAGGCAATAGTTCAGTCTATAATCTAGTCTATAGTCTAGTCTATAGTCCAGTCTGTAGTATAGTCTATAGTCTAGTCTATAATTTAATCTTAAGTTTAGTCTATAGTTTAGCCTATAGATTAGTCTATAGTCAAGTGTATAATCTAATCTATAGTCTAATCTATAACCTATTCTATAGTCTAGTATATAGTCTGGTCTTTAGTCTAGTTTTTTGTCTACTCTATAGTTCAGTCTATAATTTAGTCTATAGTACAGTCAATAGTCTAGTCTATAGTCTAGTCTATAGTCTAGTCTATAGTCTAGTCTATAGTCTAGTCTATAGTCTAGTCTATAGTCTAGTCTATAGTCTAGTCTATAGTCTAGTCTATAGTCTAGTCTATAGTCTAGTCTATAGTCTAGTCTATAGTCTTGTCTATAGTCTAGTCTATAGTTCAGTCTATAGTACAGTCAATAGTCTAGTCTATAGTCTAGTCTATAGTCTAGTCTATAGTCTAGTCTATAGTCTAGTCTATAGTCTAGTCTATAGTCTAGTCTATAGTCTAGTCTATAGTCTAGTCTATAGTCTAGTCTATAGTCTAGTCTATAGTCTAGTCTATAGTCTAGTCTATAGTCTAGTCTATAGTCTCGTCCATAGTCTAGTCAATAGTCTAGTCTATAGTCTAGTCTATAGTCTAGTCTATAGTCTAGTCTATAATCTAGTCTATAATCTAGTTTATAGTCTAGTTTATAGTCTAGCCTATAGTCTAGTCTATAGTCCAGTCTATAGTCCAGTCTATAGTCTAGTCTATAGTCTAGTCTATAGTCTAGTTTATAGTCTAGTCTATAGTCTAGTCTATAGTCTAGTCTATAGTCTGGTTTATAGTCTAGTCTATAGTCTAGTCTATAGTTTAGTCTATAGTCTGGTCTATAGTCTAGTCTATAGTCTAGTCTATAGTCTAGTCTATAGTCTGGTCTATAGTCTGGTCTATAGTCTAGTCTATAGTCTAGTCTATAGTCTAGTCTATAGTCTAGTCTATAGTCTAGTCTATAGTCTCGTCTATAGTCTAGTCTATAGTCTAGTCTATAGTCTAGTCTATAGTCTAGTCTATAGTCTAGTCTATAGTCTAGTCTATAGTCTAGTCTATAGTCTAGTCTATAGTCTAGTCTATAGTCTAGTCTACAGTCTAGTCTATAGTCTAGTCTATAGTCTAGTCTATAGTCTAGTCTATAGTCTAGTCTATAGTCTAGTCTACAGTCTAGTCTATAGTCTAGTCTATAGTTCAGTCTATAATTTAGTCTATAGTCTAGTCTATAGTCTAGTCTATAGTCTAGTCTATAGTCTAGTCTATAGTTCAGTCTATAATTTAGTCTATAGTCTAGTCCATAGTCCAGTCAATTGTCTAGTCTATAGTCTAGTCTATAGTCTAGTCTATAGTCCAGTCTATAGTCCAGTCTATAGTCTAGTCTATAGTCTAGTCTATAGTCTAGTTTATAGTCTAGCCTATAGTCTAGTCTATAGTCCAGTCTATAGTCCAGTCTATAGTCTAGTCTATAGTCTAGTCTATATAGTCTATAGTCTAGTCTATAGTCTAGTCTATAGTCTAGTCTATAGTCTAGTCTATAGTCTAGTCTAGTCTAGTCTATAGTCTAGTCTATAGTCTAGTCTATAGTCTAGTCTATAGTCTAGTCTATAGTCTAGTCTATAGTCTAGTCTATAGTCTAGTCTATAGTCTAGTCTATAGTCTAGTCTATAGTCTAGTCTATAGTCTAGTCTATAGTCTAGTCTATAGTCTATCTATAGTCTAGTCTATAGTCTGTCTATAGTCTAGTCTATAGTCTAGTCTATAGTCTAGTCTCTAGTTCGTAGGTCTATAGTCTAGTCTATAGTCTAGTCTATAGTCTAGTCTATAGTCTAGCTATAGTCTAGTCTAGTAGTCTAGTCTATAGTCTAGTCTATAGTCTAGTCTATAGTCTAGTCTATAGTCTAGTTTATAGTCTAGTCTATAGTCTAGTCTATAGTCTAGTCTAAGTCTAGTCTATAGTCTAGTCTATTAGTCTAGTCTATTGTTAGTCTATGGTCTAGTCTAAGTCTAGTCTATAGTCTAGTCTATAGTCTTGTCTATAGTCTTGTCTATAGTCTAGTCTAGTTTATAGTCTAGTCTTAGTCTAGCCTATAGTCTAGTCTATAGTCTTTTCTATAGTCTTTTCTGTAGTCTTGTCTATACTCTTTTCTATAGTCTAGTCTATAGTCTATAATCTAGTCTATAGTCTATTAATCTAGTCTATAGTCAAGTCTATAGTCAAGTCTATAGTCAAGTCTATAGTCTAGTCTATAGTCTCGTCTATAATCTAGTCTATAGTCTTTTCTATACTATTTTCTATAGTTTAGACCATAGTCTAGTCTATAATATTGACTATGGTCTACTCTATTGTCCAGTCTTTTGTCTAGAGTATAGTCTAGTCTGTAGTCAAGACTATAGGCAAGTTAATAATCTATAGTTTAGTCTATAGTTTAGTCTATAGTTTAGTCTATATTTTAGTCTATAGTCTATTCTATAATCAAGTCTATAGTTTGCTCTACAGTTTATACAATAGTCTAGTCTTTTGTCTATTCTATAGTCATGTACTATATATAATTTACTCTAAAACTAGTCTATAGTTTAGTGTATTGTCTAATCTATAGTCTAGTCTGTACTGTAATCTAAAGTGTGGACTATAATCTGGTTTATAGTCTATAGTCATGTCTATAGTCTATTTTATAATTTAATCTATAGTCTAGTCTATAATCTATTCTATAGTCTTGTTTATAGTCTACTCAATAGTGTGGTATTTAGTCTAGTTTATAGTCTAGTCTATAGTCTAATTTCTGGATGCTTTCTCATTACATAAATTTCATGCGATTTTTTTTTATGAAAAAAGTTCGATTACTTTTTATTTTTTTATTTTTTTTTTTTGCTTTTTGATTTGTAAATTGTTTTCTAAAAATATGAACTAAATAATCACAATACAAGAGATTTCTGTTTCTGTGTTTTTTTGTGTTCAATTTGATGTACATGAACTTTTTTCCTTGCCATAAATTTATATAAAAAAGGATTAAACAACAATTTAATACCTAAAAAATGTTTGGAGCAAAAAAAGGCGGTTAAATTGAAACATAATAGAGTTAGCGCTTAAAATAATAATTATAATTTTTGTGTTTTTTTTTGTTTTTACATTTAAATATAAATATATTTTTGATTCTTTCTGCAAACATGCTGGGTTTTCCTTTGCGGGGATTTGATGTTGTTTAACACATGCGTTTGGTATCCTTAAAGTTAATATGAACAACGTAAAAAAAAAATTAATGACTAAGTTCGTTAATCGTTATTGTCAAAAATTATACGGCGGCTTTCAATGTTTCACAAGTAGTTGGTTTTGTTGAGGCTGATGGTTTTCGGTCTAAAGAAACTTAATGGTGACCACCATAGCCATAACCATGACCATAACCGTAACCACCATGACCATACCCTACCGAGATGGCGGGAGCAGCAGCATAGGAAATGGCAGGAGCAGCAGCATAGGAAATGGCGGGCGCAGCAGCTACTTTAACGGCAGGTGCTGCATAGGAAATAGCAGGAGCTGAGTAAGAGTAGGCAGGAGCAGCAGCATAGGAAATAGCTGGGGCAGCAGCTACTTTAACGGCGGGTGCTGCATAAGAAATGGCTGGAGCGGCATAGGCTACAGCTTTGACAGCTGGTGCATGGCTTACAACCTTTAGGTTAGAAATTCAAAAATCAAAACAGAGTTTAGCTTTAAGCAAAAACCTTTAAACAACTCACAGTGCTGAAAGTGGAATAACTGGTAGCAGGAGCGGCCACAGCCTTGACAATAGCTGGTGCTGGGGCAGCATAAGAAATGGCTGGGGCAGCATATGAAATAGCAGGAGCAGCAGCCACGGCCTTAACTACAGGAGCGGCAGCAGCATAAGTGACAGCTGGGGCAGCATAGCTAACAGCGGGGGCTGCATAGCTCACTGCTGGGGCTGAATAACTAATAGCGGGAGCTGAATAGCTGACTGCAGGGGCAGCATAGCTATAGCCACCGCCATAGCCATGACCATAACCACCCAAACCACCATAAATACCAGGATGGGCGGCAGTAGCAGCAATTAAGGCAAACAAAATCTATAACACATGTCGAGAATAATTATTACATCCACAGAATTATACTTTCGAAAATTTAAAATTTCTCACCAAAAATTTCATATTTATATTTTTTTATTAATTTTTCTTCAAATTTACAAAAATCAGGATATTTCCTTAAATAAATATTAGTAACACTTTAATAGTTTAACCGCTATTTCCCGATGACTGCACGTCTAAATGTGTTAAGTTGAACTGTAATTCATCATAGATTTTACGATACTTTTATACACATTGGAAAATCTAATGCAAAAAATTGCAATTGAAATTAAACAAAAGCGAACAAAATAAAACAAACAAAAAACACATATAAATCTCTGCACAGAATCTCTAACTAAATATTGGGGAAAAAACGCTACAATATAAACCACTAAACTCACTCACTAATAAATAAAAAACACGCATAATCACCCCAAAAAAATATCTATCCAACAGACTTCGATCGCATAAATTATGATCAATACATTAAAAACGTTCGATCTCTACAAAAATTCGCATCATTTTTCGCATAGCAATGCATCTCTTTTACAAAATTTTAAAGTAGAGAAAATGTGATTCTTATGGTCTGTCTTTTGCTGCTCTTGTATTTTAGTTTTGTTCGTTTGTTTCGTACGTATGTACGTACGTGTCTTGTCCAGAGTCTGACTGAAGTCACCAGTGAATCTAGTTTATGTTAGTTTTTTTTTAAGGGAAGGATAACTAAAATAGGTCGAGAATGTTTCGTAATGACAAATATGTGAAAGTACTTTCAGAAATAATTTTTTTCTTTCTTGGACTAGACTAGAGGCTAGGCTATAGACTAGACTATACACTAATATATAGTCTAGTCTATAGTCTAGGCTATAAACTAGTCTGAAGTCTAGTCTATAGTATAGTGTAGTCTATAGTCTAGTCCATAGTCTAGTCTATAGTCTAGTCCATAGTCTAGTCTATAGTCTAGTCCATAGTCTAGTCTATAGTCTAGTCCATAGTCTAGTCTATAGTCTAGTCCATAGTCTAGACTATAGTCCAGTCTATAGTCTAGTCTATACTCCAGTCTATAGTCTAATCTATAGTCTAGTCTATAGTCTAGTCTATAGTCTAGTCTATAGTCTAGTCTATAGTCTAGTCTATAGTCTAGTCTATAGTCTAGTCTATAGTCTAGTCTATAGTCTACTCTATGGTCTAGTCTATAGTCTACTCTATGGTCTAGTCTGTAGTGTAGCCTATAGTCTAGTCTATAGTCTTGTCTATAGTCTAGTCTATAGTCTAGTCTATAGTATAGTCTAGTATATAGCCTAGTCTAGCCTATAGTCTAGTCTATAGTATAGTCTACAGTCTAGTCTGTAGTCTAGTCTATAGTCTAGTCTATAGTCTAGTCTATAGTCTAGTCTATAGTCTAGTCTATAGTCTAGTCTATAGTCTAGTCTATAGTCTAGTCTATAGTCTAGTCTATAGTCTAGTCTATAGTCTAGTCTATAGTCTAGTCTATAGTCTAGTCTATAGTCTAGTCTATAGTCTAGTCTATAGTCTAGTCTATAGTCCAGTCTATAGTCTAGTCTATAGTCCAGTCTATAGTCTAGTCTATAGTCCAGTCTATAGTCTAGTCTATAGTCTACTGTATAGTCTAGTCTATAGTCTAAAGTCTAGTCTATAGTCTAGTCTGTAGTCTAGTCTATAATCTAGTCTAAAGTCTAGTCTATAGTTTAGTCTGTAGTCTAGTCTATAATCTAGTCTATAGTCTAGTCTATAGTCTAGTCTATAGTCTAGTCTATAGTCTAGTCTAGTCTATAGTCTAGTCTATAGTCTAGTTTATAGTCTAGTCTATAGTCTAGTCTATAGTCTAGTCTATAGTCTAGTCTATAGTCTAGTCTATAGTCTAGTCTATAGTCTAGTCTATAGTCTAGTCTATAGTCTAGTCTATAGTCTAGTCTATAGTCTAGTCTATAGTCTAGTCTATAGTCTAGTCTATAGTCTAGTCTATAGTCTAGTCTATAGTCTAGTCTATAGTCTAGTCTATAGTCTAGTCTATAGTCTAGTCTATAGTCTAGTCTATAGTCTAGTCTATAGTAGTCTAGTAGTCTATAGTCTAGTCTATAGTCTAGTCTATAGTCTAGTCTATAGTCTAGTCTATAGTCTAGTCTATAGTCTAGTCTATAGTCTAGTCTATAGTCTAGTCTAGTTATAGTCTAGTCTATAGTCTAGTCTATAGTCTAGTCTATAGTCTAGTCTATAGTCTAGTCTATAGTCTAGTCTATAGTCTAGTCTATAGTCTAGTCTATAGTCTAATCTAGTCTAGTCTAGTCTAGTCTAGACTAGTCTGTAGTCTAGTCTATAGTCTAGTCTACAGTCTAGTCAATGGTCTAGTCTTTATTGAAGACCATAGTCCATTTTATAGTTTAGTCTATATTCTAGTCTATAATATACTCTGTAGTCTAGTCGGAAGTGTAGCCTATAGATTAGGCTAGCCCATAGTCCAGCCTAGCGATTCTATAGTCTAGTCTATAGTCTGGTCTATAGTCTAGTCTATAGTCTAGTCTATAGTCTGGTCTATAGTCTAGTCTATAGTCTAGTCTATAGTCTAGTCTATAGTCTGGTCTATAGTCTAGTCTATAGTCTAGTCTATAGTCTAGTCTATAGTCTAGTCTATAGTCTACTCTATAGTCTAGTCTATAGTCTAGTCTATCGTCTAGTCTATAGTCTAGTCTCTAGTCTATCCTTTAGTCTATAATCTAGTCTATTGGACTAGGTCCATAATGTAGCCTTTCATCAAGTCCGTATTCCCTTCTATAGTCCATTCCATAGTGTAGTCTATAGTATAGTCTATAGTTTAATCTTTATTATAGTCTATAGTCTAGTGTTTAATCTAGTCTATAGTCTAGTCTACAGTCTAGTCTACAGTCTAGTCTATAGTCTAGTCTATAGTCTAGTCTATAGTCCATTATATATTCCATTCTATTGTGTAGTCTATATTCAAGTCAATAGTTCACTCTGTAGTCTATTGTATAGTTTAGTGTACAGTATAGTCTATCTGTAGTCAATCTATAGTCTAGTCTATAGTCAGTCTATAGACTAGTCTTCAGCGTAGTATATTATCCAGTTTATAGTTTTTTTGAGGTTTTCGTATTAAATAAAATTCCAGAGATTTTTTTATGAAAAAAGTTCAATTACTTTTTATTTTTTCTAAATTTTTTTTTTTAACTTTTTGATTTATAAATTGTTTTCTAAAAATATGAACTATATAATCACAATACAAGAGATATCTGTTTCTGTTCTTTTGGGGTTCAAATTTTAAACATGAACTTTCTTCCTTGCCATTAATTTAAATTAAAAAGGGATTAAACAACAATTTAAAACCTAGAACAAAGTCTGGAGCAAAGAAAAGGCGGTTAGATTGAAACATAAAAAAGTTAGCGCTTAAAATAATAATTATAAATTTTATAAATATATTTTTGATTCTTTCTGTAAACGTGCTGGTGTAAGCTTTGGGCGGTAATTGATGTTTTTGAAACCCACGATTTGGTATTCTTAAAATTACTAATGAATATTTTAACAACATAAAACAAAGTTAATGACTAAAGTTCGTTAATCGTTATTGGCAAAATTAATACGGCGGCTTTCAATGTTTCATAAGTAGTAGATTTTGCTGAGGGCGATGATGGTTACCGGACTAAAGAAACTTAATGGTGACCGCCATAGCCAAAACCATGACCATAACCAAAACCACCATGGCCATACCCTACCGAGATGGCGGGTGCAGCAGCATAGGAAATGGCAGGAGCAGCAGCATAGGAAATGGCGGGAGCGGCAGCTACCTTAACAGCAGAAACGGCAGGTGCTGCATAGGAGATGGCAGGGGCCGAGTATGAAATGGCAGGAGCAGCAGCATAGGAAATGGCGGGAGCAGCAGCTACTTTAACGGCGGGAGCTGCATAGGAAATGGCAGGAGCGGCATAGGAAACAGCGGGAGCTGCTACAGCTACAGCTTTAACAGCTGGTTGGTTAACAACCTTTAAGTGAAGAAAAAGTTTAAGAAATTAGCTTTAAATTTCGAAGTTATTGAACTCACAGTGGTAAAGGAGTTATAACTGGTAGCAGATGAGGGACCCACAGTCTTGACAATGGCGGGAGCTGGGGCAGCAGCAACAGCCTTAACCACAGGAGCGGCAGCAGCATAAGTAACAGCTGGAGCAGCATAGCTAACAGCTGGGGCAGCAGCAGCATAAGTAACAGCTGGGGCTGCATAGCTTACAGCGGGTGCGGCATAGCTTACAGCGGGAGCTGCATAACTAACAGAAGGGGCAGCATAACTAAAGCCACCACCATAACCATGACCTAAACCTCCCAAACCACCATAAATACCGGGATGGGCGGCAGTAGCAGCAATTAAGGCAAACAAGATCTATAACACATATCGGGAATTACGATTACATGCACATAATTGTACTTTCTAAAAACTTTAAATTTCTCACCAAAAATTTCATATTTAGTTTTTTGTTTTTTATAAAATTTTCTTAAAATTCACAAAAAAAATTAGGATATTTCCTTTAATAAGTATTGAGTAACACTTTTAATTGATGTTTTCAGAAGACTGCGTTTAGTTGAACTGTAATTCATCAAAGATTTTGCGATACTTTTATACACATAGAGAATCTAATGCCAAAAACAGACTTTAAAACACAAACTACAATTGAAATTAAACGAAAAAACTCACAAAAATCTCTGCACAGAATCTTTAAATATGGGAGAATAAACACGCTATAAAAGAAATCACTAAAACTTTACTCACTTAAATAAAAACCACTTACAATCACCCCAAAAATCTAAAATCTTAACAGAAATCGATCAGTATGATCATAACATAACGATCTTTATAAAAATTCACTTTATTTACAAGAGTCATAGTTTCATTTTCAATACTTAGTAGAATAGAGAAAATGTTTCTTAAACTTAAAATGTGATTCTTGTGATCTTTAAGTGATCTTGTTGTGTTTTAGGTTTGTCGCGTTTGTGTCTTGTCTAAAGTGTCTGTCTGTCTGAAGTCACCAGCCAAATAAAGTGAATCTAGTTTATGTTATTTTCTAAGGGAAGGATAACTCATATAGCTCGATCATGTTTTGTTAAGTACAAATGTGTTAAAGTAATTTTAAAAGTACCGCTAGGTTCTCATTTTGAGAGTTCATACTTCTCCCAAGATCAGTTTAAACAGGGATCTTTTATAACTATCATCGTCTAGGTTATAGTCTAGTTAGACTATTGGTTATAATTTAGTCAAACTATAGGCAGTAGGCTGATCAGAATACAAAATATAGTCGAGATACACTACAGACTATAATCTAGTCAGATTTTAGATTATAGTCTGACTATATTCTAGTTAAAATATTAACTACAGTCTAGTCAGAATATTGGCTATAGTCAAGTCAGATAATAGACTCTAGACCACTCTTACTGTATACTATAGATTACTCAGACTTTAAACTTTAAGTCTTGTCTTTCTCTTGAACTATAGTTGGCTATCCTTCCCCCCGCCTAGTACTATAGTTTTATGTCATTTTACTTTTAAAAGTGTAAGTGATGCAATGAGGCGTAGTTTTTATGTTTTTTTTTTTCTCTAAAGTGGCTCTACAAATGTCGTTCAGTTAAACTACCTTGTATAGAATCTAATCATATAAAACTTATAAGAAAACAATTCAAAATCTAATAACAACAAAAACAAAAAACCCAAAACATGATCGAAGATTTGTAACACCGGAATCACCATAACTGTATTATGACGTTAGACTATGAATGATTTTTTGTCTCACAAAATTGGGTGGTAGACAACAAAATAATTCAAAATTAAAAAACCGAACGTCTAAAATATTGAAAATATTTAAGACATTTCGACTGTCTCTTTAAGTTGATCTAAACTGGACTTATTAAAAATACAGAAAAATCATATTTGAAATGTCTAAGCGTTTCAATAGTTTATATGGTGTTTTATAAAGAAAAATTAATTTGATTTTCATTTACTTATTTGGTTTTTAAGTAAAAATTCTTTTTTAACCAACATGTTACATTTTTTATTTAATTCAAATAGTTTCGATTTAAAGCAAATTGTTATAGTTTTACTTTTGTGGACTGTGGTATATTGATTTGTTATCTTGAAAATTTGAAAATTTTAACTCAAAATAACTACACGTTATTATTTTATATATAGAGAATTGTGGTTTGTTTGTTTCTGTTTCAAATATTACAAATTTGGTAAAATATGTTTTTTTTCTGTTCATGTTTTGCTAAAAAATTCTTTTAGTTTGTTTGGGGGTAATTAGTTTTTACATGTAGTTTTCGTCGCCATTGTCGTTGAGGCCTGGTTAAGAAATAAATATTTTTCTAAGTAGACTAATTTGTGCTATTCCATCATTTTATGTTATAGTTTAGTGGGATTTTGCGCAATAAACTTTTGAAAAAAAAAAAAAAATAAATAAAAAATTTAAAAGTTTTTGAAGTTTGTTAGTCAATCCCTGGGGAATTTAGAGTGGCTTGTGCATAAATATGTTTCGACTGACTCTTACATATTTCCACACTTTGTCACCATTTATGGTTATGAAAATAATTTGACACCTGTATGGTTTTTATTAGTAAAAATATCATTTTTATATTAATTATAAAACTTCAGTTTTATAAAGACAAATAATAAGGGTGGTCTGGGGTGGTGTATTGAGATTTAGAAAAACTTTATACTATAGTAGCTATTTTCTTAAAATATCTCAACTATATTTCACACCTTCTATAGACTATAGTCTAGTATATACTCTAGTGTATAGTCTAGTCTATAGTTTAGTCTATAGTCTTGTCTATAGTCTAGTCGATAGTCTAATCTATAGTCTAGTCTATAGTATAGTCTACTACTACTCTAGTCTATAGTATAGTATATAATCTAGTCTATAGACTATAAGTCTAGTCTATAATCAAGTATTATGTCTCGACTGTAATCTAGTCTATAGTCTAGTCTAGCGTGGCTTAGACTATGGTCTATTCTATAGTCTAGTCTATAATAAAATATATAGTCTCGTCTGTAATCTAGTCTGTAGTCTAGTCTGTAGCCTAGTCTATAGTCTAGGCTATAGTCTAGTCTATAGTCTAGTCTATAGTCTAGTCTATAGTCTAGTCTATAGTCTAGTCTATAGTCTAGTCTATAGTCTAGTCTATAGTCTAGTCTATAGTCTAGTCTATAGTCTAGTCTATAGTCTAGTCTAGTCTAGTCTATAGTCTAGTCTACAGTCTAGTCTATAGTATAGTCTGTAGTCAAGTCTATAGTCTAGTCTTTAGTGTAGTCTATAGTCCAGTCTATACTCTAGTCTATAGTCTAGTCTTTAGTGTAGTCTATAGTCCAGTCTATACCCTAGTCTATAGTGTAGTACATAGTCCAGTCTATAGTCTAGTGTATAATGAAGTATATAGTCTCGACTGTAGTCTAGTCTATAATCTAGTCTAGTATGGCTCGGACTATGGTCTATAATATAGTCTACAATATAGTCCATAATTTAATCTATTTCATTGTCTAGTCCACAGTCTTGCCTATAGTCTGGTCTATAGTCTAGCCTATATTCTACTCTATAGTCTAGTCTATAAACTAGTCTATAGTCTAGTCTATAATGAAGTATATAGTCTCGTTTGTAATCTAGTCTATAGTCTAGTCTATAGTCTATTCTATAATCTAGTCTAGTCTATAGTCTAGTCTATAGTCTAGTCTATAGTCTAGTCTATAGTCTAGTCTATAGTCTAGTCTATAGTCTAGTCTATAGTCTAGTCTATAGTCTAGTCTATAGTCTAGTCTATAGTCCTAGTCTATAGTCTAGTCTATAGTCTAGTCTATAGTCTAGTCTCATAGTCTAGTCTATATAGTCTAGTCTATAGTCTATTCTATAGTCTAGTCTATAGTCTAGTGTATAGTCTAGTCTATAGTCTAAGTCTATAGTCTAGTCTATAGTCTAGTCTATAGTCTAGTCTATTGTCTAGTCTATGTCTAGTCTATAGTCTAGTCTATAGTCTAGTCTATAGTCTAGTCTATAGTCTAGTCTATAGTCTAGTCTATAGTCTAGTCTATAGTCTAGTCTATAGTCTATTCTATAGTCTAGCTATAGTCTATGTGTATAGTCTAGTCTATGTCTAGTCTATGTTAGTCTATAGTCTAGTCTATAGTCTAGTCTATAGTCTAGTCTATAGTCTAGTCTATTAGTCTAGTCTATAGTCTAGTCTATAGTCTAGTCTATAGTCTAGTCTATAGTCTAGTCTATAGTCTAGTCTATAGTCTAGTCTATAGTCTAGTCTATAGTCTAGTCTATAGTCTAGTCTATAGTCTAGTCTATAGTCTAGTCTATAGTCTAGTCTATAGTCTAGTCTATAGTCTAGTCTATAGTCTAGTCTATAGTCTAGTCTATAGTCTAGTCTATAGTCTAGTCTATAGTCTAGTCTATAGTCTAGTCTATAGTCTAGTCTATAGTCTAGTCTATAGTCTAGTCTATAGTCTAGTCTATAGTCTAGTCTATAGTCTAGTCTATAGTAGTCTATAGTCTAGTCTATAGTCTAGTCTATAGTCTAGTCTATAGTCTAGTCTATAGTCTAGTCTATAGTCTAGTCTATAGTCTAGTCTATAGTCTAGTGTATAGTCTAGTCTATAGTCTAGTCTATAGTCTAGTCTATAGTCTAGTCTATAGTCTAGTCTATAGTCTAGTCTATCTATAGTCTAGTCTAGTCTATAGTCTAGTCTATAGTCTAGTCTATAGTCTAGTCTATAGTCTAGTCTATAGTCTAGTCTAGTCTAGTATATAGTCTAGTCTATAGTCTAGTCTATAGTCTATTCTATAGTCTAGTCTATAGTCCATTCTAGTTTAAAGTCTAGTTTATAGACCAGTTTAAAATCTAGTCTATAGTCTGATTAGACTATCGACCGAATTCTACTCATACTATAGACTTTAGTCGCTTCAAACTGCCGATTATGGAACAGTCACACTCTCGACTATAGTTTATTAGGATTACCGACTATGGCTTATTCATACTATAGATTACAGGCTACTCAGACTATTGACTGTATTCTACTTAGACAATCTTTTATAGTCTACGCAGACAATAAACTACAATCTACTGCAATATGGCTTAGACTATGGTCTACTTGGACCACACATTCTATAAGTAACTTAATTTTTCCATAACCTGGTCACCTCTGTTCTTATATTCCAACCCGTACAATAAATTATTAATTTATTTTTTTTTCTTCGAAAAACATTTAACAGAATAATTTTTAAATTTTCAATCATATAAACAATCAAACAATAAATTACTAACTATACTCTAAATACCACTACAATAACAATTACAAAGAAACAAACAAAAAAAACTAAATGTTGTTAATAATTGTATAAAATTTATTAACAAATTGCCAATAAACACTTAATTGCGGATAATCATCATCATCCTAATAAACCGAAAAAAAAAAAACAAACTAAACTTGACAGGTTGTTATAACAGCAACAACAACTAAAATAAACTTGTTAATAATTTATGGAAAGGACGTCCGTTTAACATGTTACACTCGGCTCGATTGCCAACAACATGAAATGGAAAACAAAACAACAACCAACAACGACGACACAATGAAATCACAAATGTTGGCCAACAAAAATTCTCTTGCCAAAATTATTTCTAATTAAGTTGTATAAAATCTACAAAATTAGACATAATTAACAACTTTGGTTGATCTATTACCGTTTAGCTTTATTTTTGTTAAATCAAGGTGATCCAAATAAAGTTACATTTCACTTTGTTTTTGTTGCACTTTAATTGTTGTAACTAAAAAATAAATAATCTAAACAACATTTTAGACGATGACAACGAAGTTTTTGTTTTGTGTAAATTCTGAAAATGTAAATATTTAGTTGTGATGATCGCCAAGGAAGGTGATCTTAGCAACATATGTACATACATATTTAGTTAAGACCTTATTTACTGTATTGTATGTTCATATCGGAATGGATTAGTGGTTTGTGCTTGATTAAATGTTTTGCGTAATAACAAATTTGTTATTTGATTTGCACTAGTTTTCAAATTATTTATCGGATGTAGATCTACAAGGTTAGTGAGTGAAAAAATCAAATAGTTGTTAAAAAAGTGTTATTTAATTAAAGGACATTTTAATGTAGAGTCTACTAGTCTATTATCTAATCAGATTTTAGACTATGGTCTATTCAGACTATTGACTGTGGTCTGTTTACAATATCGTCTATAGTCCACTCAGACTATTGTCTATAGTCTGTTCAGATTATCGACTATATTCTGCACAGACTATCGGCTGTAGTCTGTTCAGGCTATCGACTATAGTCTGTTCAGACTATCAACTATAGTCTGCTCAGAATTTGTTCAGTCTACAGTCGTCTTAGACTATCGACTATAGTCTGTCTAGTGAATCGTCTATAGTCCGCTCAGACTATAGAATATATTGTTTTCAGACTATCGATATAGTGTCCTCAAGATATCGACTATATGTTTATATAACACTCCGACTATAGATTATACCAATCGGACTATCGTTTATAGTCTGTTCAGTCAATCGACAATAGTCTGCTCAGACTAATAGAATGTATTTTGTTCAGACTATCGATTTTAATGTCCTCAAACTATCGACTATAATCAGTTTATATAATGCTCCGACTATAGATTATCAACTATAGTCTGTGGTCAGTGCAGTCTATCGACTATAATCTGTTCAGTCTGTCAACTATAGTCCACTCAGACTATATCGATTATAGTCTCCTCCTGCTATCGACTATATTCTGTTCAGCCTTTCGACTACAGTGTAATCAGTCTATCGACTGTAGTCTTTACCGACTATAGTCTATTAAGACTATCGACTACGGTCTGTTCAGTCTATCGATTATAGACTTCTTAGACTAACGACTATAGTCTTCTCAGACTATCGAATGTCTGTCCAGTCAATCGACTATAATCTGCTTAGACTTTAGGATATATTTTGTTCAGATTATAGATTATAGTCTCCTCACGATTTTCAGTATTTTCAGTCTATCGACTACAGTCTGCACAGACTATAGTTTGTCCAGTCAATAGACGATCAAACTATAGAATATATTTTGTTCAGATTATAGACTATAGTCTCCTCAAGCTATCGACTATACGCCGCTCGGCCTATCGACTATAGTCTGTTCGACAATAGTCTACATTCTGCTTATTTAATACCCCGACTATAGTTTATATACCGCCTGGACTATTAACTATAGTCTATGCACCCTATCGACTGTATAGTTGATTCAGTGAATCAACTATAGTCTGCTCAGACTATATCAATTACTCCTCATGCTGTCGACTATATTCTGCTCAGACTCAGACCACTTCAGATTATCGACATTCTGATTAGACTATATTCTACAGAGACTATCGACTATAATTTACTCATAATATCAACTATAGTCTTTGTAGACTATAAACTATAATCTAGTCAGACTATCGGCATTTTTTACTGAAGAAAAATATTTAAAATATTAAAAAAATTCAAAATTAATTTTGGGATTTACGCAACTTCGAAGACATTCCTATTTTTTATATAATTGTCATCACATGTCATGTTTTTTCCAACACTCACACAACATGACATTTGTTAAAAACTCCAAAAAAAACATTATAAAACTGAAAACTTCTTAAATTCTCAAGCACCTGGTCAACCAGTTTGCAACATAAATTTCTTGAGAACAAATAATTACAAAAAATTATTTAAGTTTTATGTTAACAAAAATTTATGATAATTTGTTTTAAAATTGTAATATGTATATAGATGACATGTAAGTGAGAGACCAAAAAAAAAAAAAAAAAACAACAAAATGATAAATATAAAATTTTTTTTAATATTGAATCTCACGCTCGATTTTTGTTTCGAGTAATTAAGCCTTTAACCCTGAAACGACAGTTAGTTTTGTGAGGAATTTGAAAAATGTTTTGTACTGGAAAAAAAAATAATTCATACTCTCATATAGAGGTGCAAAATGAACATAAAACATACCAACAAACATCTGACTAAACAATTTCGCAATTAAAGTTTTTAATTAGAGACACCTTAAAGATAAATGTGAACAGAATACAATGAACAAGCAAACAGTAGCAGCAGACATCAATAAATTGTACGAAAAAACTAAACGACAGAAATAAATTAAAAAAAAAAAAATAAATAAGTAAAATTAAAACAAACATTAAAATAAAAATTACTTTGTAAAATACGTATGAAATATTTATGTACAAAACAACTTATCACTGGCAGAGTGGTTTGTAGTATGTTTCCAATGGACACTTGACTCACTTTAGTTAGTCACCACCACTACACCACACTTTGTGTTTTGTATCGTAGTATGGAGGGATTTTTACACACATTTACACAAAACCGAATATTTAGATGAAATTATAGAGTTATTTTAAAATATGTATGTATTTTTATTTAGATATTTATTTAAACAGGCTGTGTGCCACCATCATTGTGCATTTTGTTAATATTCAATGTACATCTAGGTCTTGAAAATCTGGGTAATGATTTAATAGCTAAGTGGACTATAGTCAATAGTCTGAGAATCGATAATCTAAGTAGACTGTAGTCGATAGTTTGAGCTGACTATAGTCGATAGTCTGAGCAGAATATAGTCGGTAGTTTGACCTGACTATAGTCGATATTATGAGTTAGGGTTCTATAGTTGAAACGAAAAGTCGACTTTTCAACTTTTTGCATTTAGTTAAAAGTCGACTTTTTGCATTTTATAAAAATTCGATTTTTCGACTTTTTTCATTTAATTAAAAGTCGACTTTTAGTATTTTATAAATAGTCGACTTTTCGGCTATTTTTTGACTTTTTTCGAGTTTTTCCGACTATTTTAGAGTTTTTGACTTTTTTTTACTTTTTTAAAATTTTCGATTATTTTTAACTTTTTTCTACTATTTTCGAGGTTTCGGCTTTTTCCGAGTTTTTTTCGACATTTTTCGACTTTTCCACTTTTTTTCGACTTTTTCCGACTTTTCGATTTTTTTCGACTTTTTGACTATTTTCGACTTCTTTTGACTTTTTTTTTTGGCTATTTTTTGGTTTTTTTTCGAGTTTTTCCGACTATTTTAGAGTTTTTGACTTTTCACTTTTTTATTTTTGACTTTTTCTACTATTTTAGAGTTTTCGACTTTTTCCGACTTCTCGACTTTTTTCGACTTTTCGACTTTTTCCGACTTTTCGATTTTTTTCGACTTTTTGACTTTTTTCGAGTTTTTCCGAATATTTTAGAGTTTTTGACTTTTTTCCACTATTTTAAAATTTTCAGCTATTTTTGACTTTTTTCTACTATTTTCGAGTTTTCGACTTTTTCCGACTTTTACCGACTTTTTTCGACTTTTTTTGACTTTCTTCGACTTTTCGACTTATCGACTTTTTTCGACTTTCCGACTTTACAAAGTCGACTTTTTTCATAGACGATAGTCGAGTTATCGACTTTTTTGGAACAAAATAGTCGACTTTGGCTTTTCGACAAAAAGTCGATTGTTCGATTATTCGCAAGTCGATTTATAGAACCCTAGTATGAGCTAGTTATAGTCAATAGTCTGAGCAGATTATAGGCGATAGTTTTAGCATAATATCGTGGTTAGTCTGAGCAAAATATAAACCATGGTTCGAGTTGAATATATTTTGCACACTATAGTCATTAGTCTGAACACACTTTAATCGAGAGTCCGAACAAAACGTAGTCGATAGTCTAAGCAGACTACTGTCGAGAGTCTGATCAGACTATAGTCAATAGCCAGAGCCTACTAGTCTGAGCAGACTATAGTTGCAAGGCTGAGCAGACTATAGTCGATAGCCTGAGCAGACTATAGTTGATCGGTTGAATAGGCTATAGTCCATAATCTGAGCAGACTTTAACCAACAGTTTGAGTAGAATATAGTCTATAGTCTATGCAGTCTTTAGTCAATAGTTTACATTTAATATAGTCGAAAATCTGACCAGACTATAGTCGATAGCCCGAGCATACTATAGTCGATAGTCTGAGCAGACTAGAGGTGATAGGCTGAGCAGAATTTGAACTTCTTTTTGAATAGAATATAATCGATAGTCTAAGCGGTATTTAGTCGATAGTTTACATACAATATAGTCGATAGTCCGAGCAGACTATTATCGTTAGTCTGAGCAGATAATAGTTGATAGTCTTAGGTAACTATAGTCGATGGTCTGAGCAGACTACAGTTCATAGTATGAGCAGATTTTAGTCGATGGTTTACATATAATAGAGTCAATAGCTAGCTGACTTTCCAAGCAGATAATAGTTGACAGTCGGAGATGACTATAGTCTATAGTCTGAGGAGACTATAGTCTATAGTCTGAGCAGACTATAGTCTATAGTCTGAGCAGACTATAGTCCATAGTCCGACCAGACTATGGCCGATAGCCTAAGCAGACTATAGCCTACAGCCTAAAGGAAACTTTAGTCGTTAGTATGATTTGAATATAGTCAACAGTCTGAGCAGATTTTAGTCAATAGTCCAACGAGACCTTTCCCTATTTTTATCGTTTAAACCGGCCTCAGTGTACTTCATTAATACAATGTTTACTACATTTAGTATGTGTATTGCATAGTCAACACATCCATCATTAAAACATTATGCCTTTGCAACGCCCCAAATTATACATAGATGGGCTCCTACCCAGTATATTCATTTATGGTAAACTAGACCAGTTGTTTAAATTGTAATTGCCATTTGTTAAATAAAAATTTTCAGACAATTTCGTTAATATTTCTGAGCTGCAGTATTTTACTATACGAATAGATATTGATGGCAAGATTGACGAATGGATGAATAGACAGATTGATAGATAGCCATTTATATAGAAATATAGAAAAATATATATAAAAGTGAGGTAATAACTTTTAATGAGTTAGTTCGAGGAATTGATTATTAAATTGGGCAAAATATCGAGAAAAACTAAAAATAAAAATTTTTCTTTTACGTTTCTTGTATGGTTTTGGATTTTAAAGGAAATATTCATTAAATAAATAACGGAATGTTGTTATAACAAATTGTAATTACAATTGTAATGGTAAATTAATAATAATGTCTTTACTATTAAATAAAAAAAGAGACATACTATTTGCTAAAAGTGGCAAGATGAGTTTTGCGTTTGGTACTACTACAACAATATAGCAGTTTGTTAAACAACAGTTAACTTATTTAACAATAAATTTTGTACAATACCATTTATTACCGTTGTTGTAGTGTGTTTGTTTAAATAACTCTCCACTGACCAATATCTGGAAATATGAAGTAATCAATTTTGTTCTTATTATTATTGTTTGCTGTTGCTGCAATTGGTTGCAGGCAGCTATTACTCTATGACATTTTCATTGGTTTAATTAATGTAGCAATTGTATAGCAATACCGTTTAATACACCATAAATGACCTGAAACATCCTTTCAAGGCAAACCACTCTATCCATGTCGAACACAATTGCAGTTTACTTTTTTTTTTTTGACTGCATTTACCCGCTAATGCCTCTGGCCTCAAAAAGATGTGCTCGCGGCAGATTTATTGTAAATGTAAAACACTATCATAAATCTAATATTTATATTTAACATAGAAAACAAAAAAAAAGAATTTAACGAAATTCGAACAACTGAAAATTGAACTGGCAAATGAAATCAATTGAAAAAAAAAACTACAAAAATTAAAACTAGTTTTTGTTGTTATTTATTTAATAATAGTTTTTCATACGTGACTCTCATACAAATGGAGGTATTTAGTGATAATGCTATTTTCCTAATGTGGAAAATTAAACACATAGTTTTGGGGGCTAAACTAAATTCACGATCATTTTGTTTAGTTTGGTTAAAGTATAGTATATTTTTGGGGGTTTGAAAAATTTTAAATATAGATTTTTAAATTGTTTATTTTAGTTTTTAGCTGGCAGAGCAATAAATGAATGATTTAATGAAATCAAAAACATAAAAAAGACTTGGAAGGCGGTAGTCTATTATTGAGAAGGCTATAGTATATGAACTACATAGTCTATAGCCTATGGACTGAGACTATAGCTAATAGTCTATAGCCTATAGTCTATTAACAGAGTTGACTATAGCCTATGGACTTAGTAGTAGGCTGAGAAGACTATAGATTGAGTAGACTATGGATTGAGTAGACTATAGTCTATGGACTGAGTAGACTATAGTCTATGTACTGAGTAGACTATATTCTATAGTCTATGGAATGAGTAGTCTATTAACTGGGAGAGCTATAGTATATGAACTATATAGACTATAGCCTATGGACTGAGACTATAGCTAATAGTCTATAGCCTATAGTCTATTAACAGAGTTGACTATGGCCTATGGACTTAGTAGTAGGCTGAGAAGACTATAGTCTATGTATTGAGTAGACTCTATCGTCTATGGATTGAGTAGACTATAGTCTATGGACTGAGTAGACTATAGTCTATGTACTGAGTAGACTATAGTCTATGTACTGAGTAGACTATAGTCTATGTACTGAGTAGACTATATTCTATAGTCTATGGAATGAGTAGACTTTAGTTTATGGACTAAGAAGACATATTGTACTTCAAATTGAGTTGACTATAGTCTTTAATCAGACCTTAAAGTCTGTCGACTAAGCAGACTATTATCTTTGAACTGAATAGATTGTTTTATACTAACTTTGAGAGTCTGAGCAAAATATAATCCATTGTCTGACCAAACTATAGTCAATAGTCTGAGTAGAATATAGTCGACAGTCCGAAAATAATGTGGTCAATCGTTTGAACAAACAATAGACGACAGTCGGAGTAAAATATAGTAGACAGTCTGAGCAGAATATAGTCGATAACCCGACTAAGTAAACCCGGCAGAAAGTTGTCAAAAGTTTGATTAGAATATATAGTAGATAATTCAAGCAGAATAGTGTCAATAGTCTAAGCTAAATTTATATGATAGTGTGAGCAAACTATAGTTAATGATTTCAGTCGTATATAGTCGACAGTCCGAGCAAATGTTTGAGCAAATTGTACTCAATAGCCTGAGTACAATATAGTCCATAGTTAAAGCAGAATAGTGCTAATAGTCTGAGAAAAATATAGTCGATAG
Source organism: Lucilia sericata (assembly GCF_015586225.1). NCBI lineage: Eukaryota > Metazoa > Arthropoda > Insecta > Diptera > Calliphoridae > Lucilia > Lucilia sericata. The sequence continues at coordinate 20,608 of NW_023995301.1, read as the reverse complement.
TTTGATCAAATTATAGTCAATAGTCCGAGTAGAATGTAGTCGTTACTACGAACAGAGTATAGTCAATAGAATAAGAAAAATATAATCGATAGTCAAAATATAATATATTAGATAGTTTTAGCAGAATAGTGTTGATAATGTGAGCAAATTATAGTCAATAGTCTGAGTAGAATATAATCTATAGTTAAAGCAGATAGTCTTAGCAAAATCTAGTCGATAGTCTGAGCAAATTATAGTCAAGGGTTTGCGTAGAATATTGTTGACAGTTCGAGTAAAATATAGTCCATAGTCCGAACAGACTATAGTCGATAGTTTCATCAAAATATAATCGATAGTCGAAACACACTATAGTCGATAGTCTAAGCAACATATTGTCATTAGTTTGAGAAAAATACAGTCAATAGTCTGAGCATACTATAGTCAAGAGTCTGAGTTTTATATAGAGCTGACTATAGACTATAAAATGAGTAGATTATAGTCAATAATCCAAACAGAATTTAGTCGATAAACTAAGCAGATTATTGTCAATAGTCTGAGCAAACGGTCTCAGTAGAATATAGTCGCTAGTCCGAGCAGAATATAGTTGAAAAATTGATCAGACTGATGTCTGAACTGATATAACCTCTGAAATAAGATGGAGCCTATTGAATGACTAGACTATAGTCTAATAACTGTGAAGACTACAGTCTATAAACTGACTACACTATAACCTATTGACTGTGTAGACTTTTTCTAGGGATTGAATATAATGACTATTACTTTTATTTTGTCCACTAACTTTCATTACCCACTGTCACGCCAACAACTTCCCTCTTTATAACTTACGTCAAAGTCAATAATAATAAACAATGTTATCACAGTTTTGTTGTGCGGACCATTTACAAAAAAAAAAAAAACGTTCTGGCTCTTCTGTAATAATAATAAAAAATATTCCCTTTAAAAATAGACTAAAGTTTTTTAATTATGAATAATATTCAATGAATTTTTATTTATTACAAATTATGCAAACAGTGAGTAAATTATTTAAATATTTCAAAAATTTAAATATGAACAATAAGCAAAAATAAAACAATTGTTTTAAAATTAAGCAAAAAAGGGGGAATTACCTTAAAATAAATACGTATAAAGACAAATCGTTTTTTAAACACTTTACAACTTTTTTCAAAAAAAGTTTTTAAAACTTTTATAGCTTTAATTTGCTCCTTATCTTTTTTTGTTCTTTTTTTTTTCTTGGTACTTTTTTCCAACTTCTTAAGTAAGTTTTTTTTATTTTAAAGTTTTTTTTTTCTTAAATACTTATTTGTTTTTTAATGTATTTTGTAATGAAATTTAAATATTTACTTTTCAGTAAGACTTACCAGAAGATTGTTTGTTTTTCTTTTAAACAAAAAGAAATTTATCTTGTTTTTTTTATATTTTTGTTCATATTTTTCATATTTATATTTCCCCCTGGAGCAGCCTTTCACAAAGAAAAGCGAGTGCGTTGAATACAGCAACACTCGCTTGGATTTGTTTTTGTTGTGTTGTATTATTTAAAGAAAGTTTATGGTTGTGTGGTGAGAGCGGCAAGAAGAAAACAAAAATACGTCCACTGATGTGTGGTTAGTTGGATGAAAGCAAATTTTTATTTATATACGCTCCATTAGGAAGGGGAAAATATTGATTTTGTCATTTTATGTTCAAACATACTTGGAATCCTTAGGATACTTTTTTTTAATATATCACAGCAGAATATTGGCTATAGTTAGTAAACTGTAGCCTAAAATTCTAACCTAATCTATAGCCTATAGTCTGAATAAAGTCTATGTAGGATATACTGTTACTAGACTTTAGTCTAGTCTGTAGTGTAGTCTATAGTGTAGTCTATAGTGTAGTCTATAGTCTAGCCTATAGTCTAGTCTATAGTCTAGTCTATAGTGTAGTCTATAGTCTAGTCTATAGTTTAGTCTCTATTGTTGTCTATAGTGTAGTCTATAATCTAGTCTATAGTGTAGTTTATAGTTTAGTCTATAATGTAGTCTATAGTGTAGTCTATAGTCTAGTCTATAGTCTAGTCTATAGTCTAGTCTATAGTCGAGTCTATAGTCGAGTCTATAGTCTAGTCTATAGTCTAGTCTATAGTCTAGTCTATAGTCTAGTCTATAGTCTAGTCTATAGTCGAGTCTATAGTCTAGTCTATAGTCTAGTCTATAGTCTAGTCTATAGTCTAGTCTATAGTCTAGTCTATAGTCTAGTCTATAGTCTAGTCTATAGTCTAGTCTATAGTCTAGTCTATAGTCTAGTCTATAGTCTAGTCTATAGTCTAGTCTATAGTCTAGTCTATAGTCTAGTCTATAGTCTAGTCTATAGTCTAGTCTATAGTCTAGTCTATAGTCTAGTGTATAGTCTAGTCTATAGTCTAGTCTATAGTCTAGTCTATAGTCTAGTCTATAGTCTAGTCTATAGTCTAGTCTATAGTCTAGTCTATAGTCTAGTCTATAGTCTAGTCTATAATCTAGTCTATAGTCTAGTCTATAGTCTAGTCTATAGTCTAGTCTATAGTCTAGTCTATAGTCTAGTCTATAGTCTAGTCTATAGTCTAGTCTATAGTCTAGTCTATAGTCTAGTCTATAGTCTAGTCTATAGTTTAGTCTCTATTGTTGTCTATAGTGTAGTCTATAATCTAGTCTATAGTGTAGTTTATAGTTTAGTCTATAATGTAGTCTATAGTGTAGTCTATAGTCTAGTCTATAGTCTAGTCTATAGTCTAGTCTATAGTCTAGTCTATAGTCTAGTCTATAGTCTAGTCTATAGTCTAGTCTATAGTCTAGTCTATAGTCTAGTCTATAGTCTAGTCTATAGTCTAGTCTATAGTCTAGTCTATAGTCTAGTCTATAGTCTAGCCTATAGTCTAGTCCATAGTCTAGTCTATAGTGTAGTCTATAGTCTAGTCTATAGTTTAGTCTCTATTGTTGTCTATAGTGTAGTCTATAGTCTAGTCTATAGTGTAGTTTATAGTTTAGTCTATAATGTAGTCTATAGTGTAGTCTATAGTCTAGTCTATAGTCTAGTCTATAGTCTAGTCTATAGTCTAGTCTATAGTCTAGTCTATAGTCTAGCCTATAGTCTAGTCCATAGTCTAGTCTATAGTGTAGTCTATAGTCTAGTCTATAGTCTAGTCTATAGTCTAGTCTATAGTCTAGTCTATAGTCTAGTTATAGCCTAGTCTATAGTCTAGTCTATAGTCTAGTCTATTCTATAGAATAGTCTATAGTCTAGTCTATAGTGTAGTCTATAGTGTAGTCTATATTCTAGTCTATATTTATAGTATAGTCTAGGCAGCTTATAGTCTAGTCTATCTAATCAGTCTAGTTTATAGTCTAGTCTACAATCAAGTCATAGTCTAGCCTATAGTCTAGTCTATAGTCAAGTCTATAGTCTAGTCTATTAGTCTAGTCTATAGTCTAGTCTATAGTCTAGTCTATAGTCTAGTCTATAGTCTTGTCTATAGTCTAGTCTGTAGTCTAGTCTATAGTCTAGTCTGTAGTCTAGTCTATAGTCTAGTCTATAGTTCTAGTCATATAGAGTCTAGTCTATAGTCTAGTCTATAGTCTAGTCTATAGTCTAGTCTATAGTCTAGTCTATAGTCTAGTCTATAGTCTAGTCTATAGTCTAGTCTATAGTCTAGTCTATAGTCTAGTCTATAGTCTAGTCTATAGTCTAGTCTATAGTCTAGTCTATAGTCTAGTCTATAGTCTAGTCTATAGTCTAGTCTATAGTCTAGTCTATAGTCTAGTCTATAGTCTAGTCTATAGTCTAGTCTATAGTCTAGTCTATAGTCTAGTCTATAGTCTAGTCTATAGTCTAGTCTATAGTCTAGTCTATAGTCTAGTCTATAGTCTAGTCTATAGTCTAGTCTATAGTCTAGTCTATAGTCTAGTCTATAGTCTAGTCTATAGTCTAGTCTATAGTCTATTCTATAGTCTAGTCTATAGTCTAGTCTATAGTCTGGTCTATAGTCTAGTCTATAGTCTACTCTATAGTCTACTCTATAGTCTACTCTATAGTCTCTATAGTCTAGTCTATAGTCTAGTCAATAGTCTATTCTATAGTGTAGTCTATAGTCTAGTCTATAGTCTATTCTATAGTGTAGTCTATAGTCTAGTCTATAGTTTATTCTATAGTGTAGTCTATAGTCTAGTCTATAATGTATTCTATAGTCTAGTCTATAGTCTATTCTATAGAATAGTCTATAGTCTATTCTATAGAATAGTCTATAGTCTATTCTATAGAATAGTCTATAGTCTAGTCTATAGAGAAGTCTATATTCTATTCTATATTTATAGTATAGTCTAGTGCAGCTTATAGTCTAGTCTATATAATCAGTCTAGTTTATAGTCTAGTCTAGTCTATGATCAAGTCTATTGTAGTCTATAGTCTAGTCTATAGTCTATTCTATAGTGTAGTCTATAGTCTAGTCTATAGTCTAGTCTATAGTCTAGTCTATAGTCTAGTCTATAGTCTAGTCTATAGTCTAGTCTATAGTCTAGTCTATAGTCTAGTCTATAGTCTAGTCTAGTCTATAGTGTAGTCTATAGTCTAGTCTATAGTCTATTCTATAGTGTAGTCTATAGTCTAGTCTATAATGTAGTCTATAGTGTAGTCTATAGTCTAGTCTATAATGTAGTCTATAGTGTAGTCTATAGACGAGTCTATAGTTTAGTCTATAGTCTAGTCTATAGTCTAGTCTATAGTCCAGTCTATAGTCTAGTCTATACTCTAGTCTATATTCTAGTCTATAGTCTAGTCTATAGTCTAGTCTATAGTCTACTCAATAGTCTAGTCTTGATCAAGTCCACTATATACAATTTTCGGTACACACTATAACCCAATGTCTCTTTAGACTATTCATAAGTCAATAATAACTTATTTTAACAGTTAAATGAGTTTTAAAACTATTTAAAAAATTATCATTATTTTTTAGATATTGCCAAAAAAAGTGATGTAATTTTCCTTTAAAACTGACAATTTGTCAAAGTAGCTCAAGTAATGAGTTTTTAAAAGCTTGCATTGGTTGGCTAATTTAAATCTGTTTCTTTTTTTGTCTGTTGCAAAGAAAAAATGTCATGTATTCTTTAGACAAAAAAAAATATTTAAAGCTATTTATACTTTTGTATGCAAATTATTACATTAACAATAAAAATCAATAACATGCTTAAACATGTCTACAATTTTAACACTTCTATTTAAGATCCATAAAGACATAACAGACAAAAGAAAAGGCGGGTCTTTTATGTGCCAGATTTTTGTTTAAGCTTTGACTAGAATAAAAAAACCAACAACTTCATTCATTCAGTCTTCATCAAAGTCATTGCAAGTTATTGACTTTATTGATGGTATCGAATGAAAAAAGAACAAATGCTTAAATGGATTTTTTTCTGTGTTTTTCTAAACTTGGCTAAGTGTGCAACAGCGACAAAAAACATCAACTAGTTAATAGTTTTATTTGTGTAACTTAAGCCAATAATGTTATTTTAGCTATTTGCCGTTTAACTATAGTTTATGAATTATTATCATTATTACTACTGCCGGTTTGCGCTGCTGCTTAAGAGAAAGAGAGCCGCTATTTAAACTTATGCCTCATATTTTTGAAAAACATTTTTTAAATATTTACCTCTATTTGTATGTTTACCACAGTTAGTACTAAGCTCACTACTTACTGCACTGTGGGTATTTTTTACCTTTTATTTCTAGTTTAAATATACACAGGTGTGCTTGCAACATCGTTGCTGTTGTACGTATAAACAATACAATGCAACACAGTTATATGTATTTAACAACTCTTTCTATAGTTTTTCTATTTGTTAATGTTTATTTTTTTTCTATGCTACGTACATATTTATCAATAATATTTTTTAACAGCAACTACTTGAAAAATTAAACAAAAATAGAGTTAAAGTATTTGTTAAAGAACAACAATGTTGAACAAAAAACAAAAAGTGTGTTGCAAAAAAGTAATAATAGAATTTGAAATTAAAATAGAATAGAATAGAAATATATATGAGAAACAGAGTATATCGGCAAAAGATGTAAAGTTTTAGTCTAGTCTATAGTCTAGTCTATAGTCTAGTCTATAGTCTAGTCTATAGTCTAGTCTATAGTCTAGTCTATAGTCTAGTCTATAGTCTAGTCTATAGTCTAGTCTACAGTCAAGTCTATAGTCTAGTCTATAGTCTAGTCTATAGTCTAGTCTATAGTCTAGTCTATAGTCTAGTCTATAGTCTAGTCTATAGTCTAGTCTATAGTCTAGTCTATAGTCTAGTCTATAGTCTAGTCTATAGTCTAGTCTATAGTCTAGTCTATAGTCTAGTCTATAGTCTAGTCTATAGTCTAGTCTATAGTCTAGTCTATAGTCTAGTCTATAGTCTAGTCTATAGTCTAGTCTATAGTCTAGTATATAGTCTAGTATATAGTCTAGTCTCTAGTCTAGTCTATAGTCTAGTCTATAGTCTAGTCTATAGGCTAGTCTATAGGCTAGTCTATAGGCTAGTCTATAGGCTAGTCTATAGGCTAGTCTATAGGCTAGTCTATAGGCTAGTCTATAGGATAGTCTATAGGCTAGTCTATAGTCTAGCCTATAGTCTAGTCTATAAGCTAGTCTATAGTCTAGTCTATAGTCTAGTCTATAGTCTAGTCTATAGTCTAGTCTATAGTCTAGTCTATAGTCTAGTCTATAGTCTAGTCTATAGTCTAGTCTATAGTCTAGTCTATAGTCTAGTCTATAGTCTAGTCTAGCCTGTAGTCTAGTTTATAGTGGTTATATAGTCTAGTCTATAGTCTAGTCTATAGGCTAGTCTATAGTCTAGTCTACAGTCTAGTCTATAGTCTAGTCTACAGTCTAGACTACAGTCTAGTCTATAGTCTAGTCTATAGCCTAGTTTATTGTCTAGTCTATAGTCTTGTCTATAGTGGTTATATAGTCTAGTTTATAGTCTAGTCTATAGTCTAGTCTATAGTCTAGTCTATAGTCTAGTCCATAGTCTAGTCTATAGTCTAGTCTATAGTCCAGTCTATAGTCTAGTCTATAGTCCAGTCTATAGTCTAGTCTATAGTCTAGTCTATAGTCTAGTCTATAGTCTAGGCTATAGTCTAGTCTATAGTCTAGTCTATAGTCTAGTCTATAGTCTAGTCTATAGTCTAGTCTATAGTCTAGTCTATAGTCTAGTCTATAGTCTAGTCTATAGTCTAGTCTATAGTCTAGTCTATAGTCTAGTCTATAGTCTAGTCTATAGTCTAGTCTAGTCTATAGTCTAGTCTGTAGTCTAGCCTGTAGTCTAGTTTATAGTGGTTATATAGTCTAGTCTATAGTCTAGTCTATAGGCTAGTCTATAGTCCAGTCTATAGTCTAGTCTATAGTCCAGTCTATAGTCTAGTCTATAGTCTAGTCTATAGTCTAGTCTATAGTCTAGTCTATAGTCTAGTCTATAGTCTAGTCTATAGTCTAGTCTATAGTCTAGTCTATAGTCTAGTCTATAGTCTAGTCTATAGTCTAGTCTATAGTCTAGTCTATAGTCTAGTCTATAGTCTAGTCTATAGTCTAGTCTATAGTCTATTGTCTATAGTGTAGTCTATAGTATAGTCTATAGTCTAGTCTATAGTCTAGTCTATAGTCTAGTCTATAGTCTAGTCTATAGTCTAGTCTATAGTCTAGTCTATAGTCCAGTCTATAGTCTAGTCTATAGTCTAGTCTATAGTCTAGGCTATAGTCTAGTCTATAGTCTAGTCTATAGTCTAGTCTATAGTCCAGTCTATAGTCTAGTCTATAGTCTAGTCTATAGTCTAGTCTATAGTCTAGGCTATAGTCTAGTCTATAGTCTAGTCTATAGTCTAGTCTATAGTCTAGTCTATAGTCTAGTCTATAGTCTAGTCTATAGTCTAGTCTATAGTCTAGTCTATAGTCTAGTCTATAGTCTAGTCTATAGTCTAGTCTATAGTCTAGTCTATAGTCTAGTCTATAGTCTAGTCTATAGTCTAGTCTATAGTCTAGTCTATAGTCTAGTCTATAGCCTAGTCTATAGTCTAGTCTATAGTCTAGTCTATAGTCTAGTCTATAATCTTGTCTATAGTGTAGTCTATAATCTTGTCTATAGTGTAGTCTATAGTATAGTCTATAGTCTAGTCTATAGTCTAGTCTATAGTCTAGTCTATAGTCTAGTCTATAGTCTAGTCTATAGTCTAGTCTATAGTCTAGTCTATAGTCTAGTCTATAGTCTAGTCTATAGTCCAGTCTATAGTCTAGTCTATAGTCTAGTCTATAGTCTAGTCTATAGTCTAGTCTATAGTCCAGTCTATAGTCTAGTCTATAGTCTAGTCTATAGTCTAGTCTATAGTCTAGGCTATAGTCTAGTCTATAGTCTAGTCTATAGTCTAGTCTATAGTCTAGTCTATAGTCTAGTCTATAGTCTAGTCTATAGTCTAGTCTATAGTCTAGTCTATAGTCTAGTCTATAGTCTAGTCTATAGTCTAGTCTACAGTCTAGTCTATAGTCTAGTCTATAGTCTAGTCTATAGTCTAGTCTATAGCCTAGTCTATAGTCTAGTCTATAGTCTAGTCTATAGTCTAGTCTATAATCTTGTCTATAGTGTAGTCTATAATCTTGTCTATAGTGTAGTCTATAGTATAGTCTATAGTCTAGTCTATAGTCTAGTCTATAGTCTAGTCTATAGTCTAGTCTATAGTCTAGTCTATAGTCTAGTCTATAGTCCAGTCTATAGTCTAGTCTATAGTCTAGTCTATAGTCTAGTCTATAGTCTAGTCTATAGTCCAGTCTATAGTCTAGTCTATAGTCCAGTCTATAGTCTAGTCTATAGTCTAGTCTATAGTCTAGGCTATAGTCTAGTCTATAGTCTAGTCTATAGTCTAGTCTATAGTCTAGTCTATAGTCTAGTCTATAGTCTAGTCTATAGTCTAGTCTAGTCTATAGTCTAGTCTGTAGTCTAGCCTGTAGTCTAGTTTATAGTGGTTATATAGTCTAGTCTATAGTCTAGTCTATAGGCTAGTCTATAGTCCAGTCTATAGTCTAGTCTATAGTCCAGTCTATAGTCTAGTCTATAGTCTAGTCTATAGTCTAGTCTATAGTCTAGTCTATAGTCTAGTCTATAGTCCAGTCTATAGTCTAGTCTATAGTCTAGTCTATAGTCTAGTCTATAGTCTAGTCTATAGTCTAGTCTATAGTCTAGTCTATAGTCTAGTCTATAGTCTAGTCTATAGTCTAGTCTATAGTCTAGTCTATAGTCTAGTCTATAGTCTAGTCTATAGTCTAGTCTATAGTCTAGTCTATAGTCTAGTCTATAATCTTGTCTATAGTGTAGTCTATTGTATAGTCTATAGTGTAGTCTATAGTGTAGCCTATAGTCTAGTCTATTGTCTAGTCTAAAGTCTAGTCTAAAGTCTAGTCTATAGTCTAGTCTATTGTCTAGTCTAGTCTATAGTCTAGTCTATAATCTTGTCTATAGTGTAGTCTATAGTGTAGCCTATAGTCTAGTCTAGTCTATTGTCTAATCTATAGTCTGGTCTATAGTGTAGTCTATAGTCTAGTCTATTGTCTAGTCTATAGTCTAGTCTATAGTCGAGGCTATAGTCTAGTCTATAGTCTAGTCTATAGTCTAGTCTATAATCTTGTCTATAGTGTAGTCTATAGTGTAGCGTATAGTCTAGTCTATTGTCTAGTCTATAGTGTAGTCTATAGTCTAGTCTATTGTCTAGTCTATAGTCTAGTCTAAAGTCTAGTCTAAAGTCTAGTCTATAGTCTAGTCTATAGTCTAGTCTATAGTCTAGTCTATAGTCTAGTCTATAGTCTAGTCTAGTCTATAATCTTGTCTATAGTGTAGTCTATAGTGTAGCCTATAGTCTAGTCTATTGTCTAGTCTATAGTCTGGTCTATAGTGTAGTCTATAGTCTAGTCTATTGTCTAGTCTAGTCTATAGTCTAGTCTATAGTCTAGTCTATTGTCTAGTCTATAGTCTAGTCTAATGTCTAGTCAATAGTCTAGTCTCCAGTTTAGTGTATAGTCTAGTCTCTTGTCTATTATGTAGTATACAGTCTAGTCTCTAGTCTAGTCTCTAGTCTAAAGTCCAGTCGATAGTTTAGTCTATAGCATAATCTATAGTCTAGTCTATAGCCTCGTCTATAGTCTAGTATGAAGTCTGTCTATAGTTTAGTCGATGATTCAGTCTTTAGTCTAGCCTGTGATCAAATTTTTATCTGGAATCTCTTATATATTCTAGCCTATAATCTAGTTTTAAGTACAGTCCATAATATAATCTATTCTATAGTCTAGTCCAGTCGATAGTATAGTCTATGATCTAGTCTTTAGTCTATTCTGTAATCAAGGTTTTATCTGTAGTCTATTATATATTCAAGTCTATATTCATGTCTATAGTCAAGCCATAGTCTAGTCCATATTCCTGATTAGACTATTAAATGTAAGTTATCACAAAGTCAGCTACTTTTTGCAATTTAAAGGCGTTCTCAGCAATTACACTTCTTTTCTCTTCACCCGTTCTTTTTCCTGGTAATACAAATTAAACCTATTTTATATGCTTAAAACGTTTATATATTAAATGGTACGCAAGTTTTTTTTTCTATTTGCAACTTGCAACAACATTTTGTCTAGAAATTATTTTTAAGGTTAAAAGCAAAAAAAAAGTTTGCAAGACAATTTATTTAAGTCTTTTCTTTTTTTATAAAATTAACAGTTAATTGGAAAATTTTCCTAACAAACGTGTCCAAAATATGGGTAGTTTAAGCTATTTTTAAATAAAAAGTCCAAAATATTTATTTTATTTAAATAGCAGTACATTATAGAACAAAACTATTTGTAAAAGTATGTTATGTATAAAACATTTAATTTTAAGAGTTTTATAAAACATTTTATAAAAAGAGTTTTAGAGCACTTATAAGGGCAGTATTTGCACATAAACCTATAGTGTTAACTGCTGTCCATATTACACAATTGAATAGTCGAAACTATAGTTCAGATTACGGTATATTTGGTCTAGATTATAGTGATAGCTATAATTGATGCTATAGTCTGGACTTTTATATAGGTTTTGGTACAAAGTATAGTCCAGATTTATAGTCTTGTCTAAAGTCTAGACTGTAGTATTGATTATACTGCACTAAGAACTCATAATGTGCGTAGGCTTTCACATGTGACTACTTTAACTTCCTCTTTAAAAAAGACAAATTAACATTTCAATCAGTTAATTAAAAAAGAGATTTAATACATTTTTGAAAAAGTCTAAACAAAAACTATTTATTATTCTCTAATTTTCAAGGTCGTTATAAGAAATTACCTTAAAGGGCAGGGTACATCTTAATAAATTAAAAACATGTCAGCAATAGAAGCTAAATACAGCGTTCAATAACCATTTAAGTATGTTTTATTAGCCATACTCTAGACTACTAAAAATTGCTATTATTAAAAACTATAAATTATCCAAAAAATAAATTTGAATGTATAAATTAAATTTATTTTAACTAACTATAACAAAACTTCTTACTAAATTTGGTAAGAAACCCATAATAGAGGCTTAAATATGTATTTTTCTACTATTTAATATTGTTAATAATTTTGTGGTTATTTTATTAACATTTTGAAAGTTTTATATAATTTGTTAATTGGCTTAAAGTTAAACATGTGAGCTTTATTGAACAAATATTTTTTTCAAATGTATCTTAAACAGTAGAATATTTGTTTTTAATAATTTATATAATTAATTAATTTGCATTTTTATCGAAATATCTTGTAATACTAGCTAAAGCAACATTTTTTTTGTTTTGTAAAAAAAAATTTAGTTTTTTAAGCTTAAAAAGGAATTCTTTTGGTTCAGCGTCTATTTTTTTTTTTTTTTTTTTGAAACCAGTTTTACTTTCAATATGTTTTTTCAAACTTTTTTTGGTAAAATATTATTTTTTTAAATTGTTTATACATAGTTTTGGTGTTTTTCATATTTTTATTTGGATTTTGTATGTGATTGTAAAATTTAGTCAAGCGATAAGTGGAACTAATGACAACTATACAACTACTACCACGGCTGCTAAATACGGAATTTTTTTTGCTAAAGGAGGGTTACCAGATCTGGTAAATTTAATTAAATTTAATAATCTAGTCTATAGTCTAGTCTATAGTCTAGTCTATAGTCTAGTCTATAGTCTAGTCTATAGTCTAGTCTATAGTCTAGTCTATAGTCTAGTCTATAGTCTAGTCTATAGTCTAGCCTATAGTCTAGTCTATAGTCTAGTCTATAGTCTAGTCTATAGTCTGGTCTATAGTCTAGTCTAGTCTATAGTCTAGTCTATAGTCTAGTCTATAGTCTAGTCTATAATCTAGTCTATAGTCTAGTCTATAGTCTAGTCTATAGTCTAGTCTATAGTCTAGTCTATAGTCTAGTCTATAGTCTAGTCTATAGTCTAGTCTATAGTCTAGTCTATAGTCTAGTCTATAGTCTAGTCTATAGTCTAGTCTATAGTCTAGTCTATAGTCTAGTCTATAGTCTAGTCTATAGTCTAGTCTATAGTCTAGTCTATAGTCTAGTCTATAGTCTAGTCTATAGTCTAGTCTATAGTCTAGTCTATAGTCTAGTCTATAGTCTAGTCTATAGTCTAGTCTATAGTCTAGTCTATAGTCTAGTCTATAGTCTAGTCTATAGTCTAGTCTATAGTCTAGTCTATAGTCTAGTCTATAGTCTAGTCTATAGTCTAGTCTATAGTCTAGTCTATAGTCTAGTCTATAGTCTAGTCTATAGTCTAGTCTATAGTCTAGTCTATAGTCTAGTCTATAGTCTAGTCTAGTCTATAGTCTAGTCTATAGTCTAGTCTATAGTCTAGTCTATAGTCTAGTCTATAGTCTAGTCTATAGTCTAGTCTATAGTCTAGTCTATAGTCTAGTCTATAGTCTAGTCTATAGTCTAGTCTATAGTCTAGTCTATAGTCTAGTCTATAGTCTAGTCTATAGTCTAGTCTATAGTCTAGTCTATAGTCTAGTCTATAGTCTAGTCTATAGTCTAGTCTATAGTCTAGTCTAGTCTATAGTCTAGTCTATGTCTATCTAAGTCTAGTCTATAGTCTAGTCCATAGTCTAGTCTATAGTCTAGCCTATAGTCTAGTCTATAGTCTAGTCTATAGTCTAGTCTATAGTCTGGTCTATAGTCTAGTCTATAGTCTAGTCTATAGTCTAGTCTATAATCTAGTCTATAGTCTAGTCTATAGTCTAGTCTATAGTCTAGTCTATAGTCTAGTCTATAGTCTAGTCTATAGTCTAGTCTATAGTCTAGTCTATAGTCTAGTCTATAGTCTAGTCTATAGTCTAGTCTATAGTCTAGTCTATAGTCTAGCCTATAGTCTAGTCTATAGTCTAGTCTATAGTCTAGTCTATAGTCTAGTCTATAGTCGAGTCTACAGTCTAGTCTATAGTCGAGTCTATAGTCGAGTCTATAGTCGAGTCTATAGTCGAGTCTATAGTCGAGTCTATTGTCTAGTCTATAGTCTAGTCGATTGTCTAGTCTATAGTCTAGTCTATTGTCTAGTCTATAGTCTAGTCTATTGTCTAGTCTATAGTCTAGTCTATTGTCTAGTCTATTGTCTAGTCTATAGTCTAGTCTAGTGCTTTAGTCTAGTCTATTGACTAATCTATATTCCATTCTTAATTCCAGCCAATAGTCCATATTATACTCTAGTTTCTAGGCTGGTCCCTAGAATCCCAAATTTTGATCTTCTATCGTAGTTGTTTCTTTACGGCAACTCTGCTCTGTAAATCCATGTAATGTCTCCCCATTTTTCTTTACATTTTCTAGTGATATTTTTTCGCTTTAAAGCTGAAAATTTTTATGTGGTAATATTTAACAAGATTTTGTTTTTCATTTTGGGTAACCAATAATTAAAATTTTGATATGGTTGTTAGGAAAATTTAACCAAAAACAAAAAATCCATTAAACAATTTTACTTTGCAGTTCTCATTTGAAAACCAAAAATGTTTATGAATATATTAAAAAAATTGCCGGAATGGACTAATCTAATCTGAAGACATAATAGTTTTTATGAAGAAATACAAGTTGTTTTAATCTTAATATAAGTATTAAGTAATTTGTTAAATTTTGGCTGAAATTCTCTATTTAGCAGCAATTTAAGGCGGAAAATTGATACTTTTGCATATGACATTTTTCATAATTCAAACCCAAAACTTAAAATTTCCCACGAATAAAGTTTTTTGCCTAATGACCCTTTATTTAAGAAAATTGATACAAAATTCAACATTTCAACCTGTCATCTTGACATGATGTTTGTGAAATTCAATATTTTTGCGTTCTTTTTTGTTTAACGGTTAATATTAGCTGCATCCGCTACTAAAAAACACAGTACTAGTAGAAGTTGTAGGCTTGAGAAGTATGTTAGCAGTTGCCCATCGGTAACCTAATTTATTCGATGAACTTTGGCTAAAATCATTAAATTTCAATTAACCTCAAATCATGAAAGTTCTCATCGAAAAAAGAAATGCTAACAAAGAGAGAATATCACTTTTAATTTCAATTTCCTCAATGTTAATTAAAGCAAAGACTAGACTATAATCTGAACTTTAGACTATAGTCATCACTATGGAATATAGTCTTGACTATGGACTATAGTCTGGACTATAGACTAGACTATAGACTAGACTATAGACTAGACTAGACTATAGACTAGACTATAGACTAGACTATAGACTAGACTATAGACTAGACTATAGACTAGACTATAGACTAGACTATAGACTAGACTATAGACTAGACTATAGGCTAGACTATAGACTAGACTATAGACTAGACTATAGACTGGACTATAGACTAGACTATAGACTAGACTATAGACTAGACTATAGACTAGACTATAGACTAGACTATAGACTAGACTATAGACTAGACTATAGACTAGACTATAGACCAGACTATAGACCAGACTATAGACTAGACCATAGACTAGACTATAGACCAGACTATAGACAAGACTATAGACTAGACTATAGTCTGGGCTATAGACTGGACTATAGTCTGCACTATGGACAAGACTATAGTCTGAACTATATACTAGAATACAGTATGGACTATAGGTTCGACTACAGTCTGGTCTATACACTAGACTATAGACTAGACTATAGACTAGACTATAGACTAGACTATAGACTAGACTATAGACTAGACTATTGACTAAACTATAGACTAGACTATAGACTAGCCTATAGACTAGACTATAGAATAGACTATAGACTAGACTAGTCTATAGACTAGACTATAGACTAGACTAGTCTATAGACTAGACTATAGACTAGACTAGACTATAGACTAGACTAGTCTATAGACTAGACTATAGACTAGACTAGTCTATAGACTAGACTATAGACTAGACTATAGACTAGACTATAGACTAGACTATAGACTAGACTATAGACTAGACTATAGACTAGACTATAGACTAGGCTATAGACTAGACTATAGACTAGACTATAGACTAGACTATAGACTAGACTATAGACTCGACTATAGACTCGACTATAGACTAGACTATAGACTAGACTATAGACTCGACTATAGACTAGACTGTAGACTAGACTATAGACTAGACCAGACTATAGACTAGACTATAGACTAGACCAGACTAGACCAGACTATAGACTAGACTATAGACTAGACTATATACTAGACCAGACTATAGACTAGACTATAGACTAGACCAGACTATAGACTAGACTATAGACTAGACTAGACTATAGACTAGACTAGACTATAAACTAGACTATAGACTAGACTATAGTCTGGGCTATAGACTGGCCTATAGTCTGTACTATAGACAAGACTATAGTCTGAACTATATACTAGAATACAGTATGGACTATAGGCTAGACTATAGTCTGGTCTATACACTAGACTATAGACTAGACTATAGACTAGACTATAGACTAGACTATAGACTAGACTATAGACTAGACTATAGACTAGACTATAGACTAGACTATAGACTAGACTATAGACTAGACTATAGACTAGACTATAGACTAGACTATAGACTAGACTATATAGACTAGACTATAGACTAGACTATAGACTAGACTATAGACTAGACTATAGACTAGACTAGTAGACTAGACTATAGACTAGACTATAGACTAGACTATAGACTAGACTATAGACTAGACTATAGACTAGACTATAGACTAGACTATAGACTAGACTATAGACTAGACTATAGACTAGACTATAGACTAGACTATAGACTAGACTATAGACTAGACTATAGACTAGACTATAGACTAGACTATAGACTAGACTATAGACTAGACTATAGACTAGACTATAGACTAGACTATAGACTAGACTATAGACTAGACTATAGACTAGACTATAGACTAGACTATAGACTAGACTATAGACTAGACTATAGACTAGACTATAGACTAGACTATAGACTAGACTATAGACTAGACTAGACTAGACTATAGACTAGACTAGAACTAGACTAGACTAGACTATAGACTAGACTATAGACTAGACTAGACTAGACTAGACTAGACTATAGACTAGACTATAGACTAGACTAGACTAGACTATAGACTAGACTATAGACTAGACTATAGACTAGACTATAGACTAGACTATAGACTAGACTAGACTATAGACTAGACTATAGACTGGACTATAGTCTGCACTATAGACAAGACTATAGTCTGAACTATATACTAGAATACAGTATGGACTATAGGCTAGACTATAGTCTGGTCTATACACTAGACTATAAACTAGACTATTGACTAGACTATAGACTCGACTATAGACTCGACTGTAGACTAGACTATAGACTCGACTATAGACTAGACTATAGACTAGACTATAGACTCGACTATAGACTAGACTATAGACTAGACTATAGACTAGACTATAGACTAGACTATAGACTAGACTATAGACTAGACTATAGACTAGACTATAGACTAGACTATAGACTAGACTATAGACTAGACTAGACTAGACTATCGACTAGACCAGACTATAGACTATACTATAGACTATACTATAGACTAGACTATAGACTAGACTATAGACTAGACTATAGACTAGACTATAGACTAGACTATAGACTAGTCTATAGACTAGACTATAGACTAGACTATAGACTAGACTATAGACTAGACTATAGACTAGACTATAGACTAGGCTATAGACTAGACTATAGACTAGACTATAGACTAGACTATAGACTAGACTATAGACTAGACTATAGACTAGACTATAGTCTAGTCCATAGACTAGGCTATACTCTAGATTAAGACTAAACTATATAGTCTATATTCTGGACTGTACTTCACTAAGAATCCAATTTAAAAAAAAACAATCCAATTTTTCTATCATATCTCAATTGTTCACTAAAAATCAGAATTTTCAATAAAAATTCAATAACTCACTAAAAATGTTATTTTTAACAATATATGGGTTTTTTTGTTTTAAATATATGCATAATTTAAACAATTTAACATTATCAACCCACATGTCCCATACCATTTAGTCCCCAGTTCGAAAAAGGGATCATCACATGTCCCCACAAAAAAAAAATTAATTAAATGTCAACTTTCACAGAAATAATTGAAAACAAATATTGTTGTAACGTATTTAAATTGAAACACACACATACATAAACAAAAGCATTACTTACCTTTTTTCACAGGTCACATCCTTTTATGTCCTTTTTGTGTTTTTTCCACTTATCTTAACTGTGGCTTTCAGGTTGTACATTCACCATTTTTTGGGTCAACTTGTTGCTATAAATACAACCTTCAACTTTGGCCTTTAAGGTTGTATGTAGAGAGGAATTTGTTTTACCAATTTATTTTATTTTTCGCCATATTAAACAATATTATTAAAGAATATAAAAATAACTAAATGTATGAGTTGTTAAGTGACCGTACGACGGACATAACGACCAAACGGTTGCTTGGTTTGATTGTAGGCTAGAGGTTGTTGTTATAAATGTTTTTATCACTTTATTATCACTTCAACTTGAATGCACTCATTGCTATAACAATATCTTTCTCACTCTTTCTTATACATCATACTAACAGCCTCCACTCGCACTTTGCAACATTTTTAATATTGTTAAATAAATTTTTATAATATTATAAATTTTTTCAACTTAATTTTTTATTTGTGAAGGCGTTTAGTCAGTCGTTTAGTCAATTAATTCACCATAGTGAACAGTTCATAAAAAAAATTACACACTCTCACTCATTCATTCATTCACTCAGTCTTACAGATGACAACAAGTGGGAGATGGATGTCTTTTAAAACATTAAAAATAAAATTATGAAAAATATACCACCTCATACTTGTACTAACAATGTTGCTGGAAAACAAAGAAACAGCAACAAATATGATGTGGGGGGAATTTATGTTCATCAGACACTGTTGGATACTTTTTGTACGTTTTAGTTGTTTTGTTTTTATTTAGCTATTTATCAACTCACCTGTTGTTATCAAACATGTCTGATGGAGACGAGTAGATGTTGGATCAAGACCCTACTGACACACACTGTGCGAACTTCAACAGGAAAAGTGGTAGACTAGACTCGACTATAGTCTAGACTAAACTATATACTAAACTGTAGAGTAGACTATAGACTAGACTATAAACTAGACTAGACTATAGACTAGGACTATAGACTAGACTATAGACTAGACTATAGACTAGACTATAGACTAGACTATAGACTAGACCATAGACTAGACTATAGACTAGACCATAGACTAGACTATAGACTAGACTATAGACTAGACTATAGACTAGACTATAGACTAGACTATAGACTAGACTATAGACTAGACTATTGACTAGACTATAGACTAGACTATAGACTAGACTAGATTATAGATTTGACTATAGACTAGACTATAGACTATAATATAGACTTGACTATAGACTAGACTATAGACTACAATATAGACTTGACTATAGACTAGACTATAGACCAGAATATAGACTATACTATAGACTATTCTATAGACTTGACTATTGATTGGCTATAGACTAGACTATAGACTAGACTATAGACTAGACTATAGACTAGGACTATAGACTAGACTATAGACTAGACTATAGACTTGACTATAGACTAGACTATAGACTAGACTATAGCCTTGACTATAGACTAGACTATAGACTAGACTATAGACTTGACTATAGACTAGACTATAGACTAGACTATAGACTTGACTATAGACTAGACTATAGACTAGACTATAGACTTGACTATAGACTAGACTATAGACTAGACTATAGACTTGACTATAGACTAGACTATAGACTAGACTATAGACTAGACTATAGACTAGACTATAGACTGTATTAGACTGTAGACTAGATTAGACTATAGACTAGACTAATAGACTAGACTATAGACTAGACTATAGACTAGACTATAGACTAGACTATAGACTAGACTATAGACTAGACTATAGACTAGACTATAGACTAGACTATAGACTAGACTATAGACTAGACTATAGACTAGACTATAGACTAGACTATAGACTAGACTAAGACTAGACTAGACTATAGACTAGACTATAGACTAGACTATAGACTAGACTATAGACTAGACTATAGACTAGACTATAGACTAGACTATAGACTAGCCTATAGACTAGACTATAGACTAGACTATAGACTAGACTATAGACTAGACTATAGACTAGACTATAGACTAGACTAGACTTTAGACTAGCCTATAGACTAGCCTATAGACTAGACTATAGACTAGACTATAGACTAGACTATAGACTAGACTATAGACTAGACTATAGACTAGACTATAGACTAGACTATAGACTAGACTATAGACTAGACTATAGACTAGACTATAGACTAGACTATAGACTAGACTATAGACTAGACTAGATTATAGATTTGACTATAGACTAGACTATAGACAGCAGAATATAGACTATACTATAGACTATTCTATAGACTTGACTATTGATTGGCTATAGACTAGACTATAGACTAGAATATAGACTAGACTATTGACTAGACTATAGACTAGACTATAGACTAGACTATAGACTAGACTATAGACTAGACTATAGACTAGACTATAGACTAGACTATAGACTAGACTATAGACTAGACTATAGACTAGACTATAGACTAGACTATAGACTAGACTATAGACTAGACTATAGACTAGACTATAGACTAGACTATAGACTAGACTATAGACTAGACTATAGACTAGACTATAGACTAGACTATAGACTAGACTATAGACTAGACTATAGACTAGACTATAGACTAGACTATAGACTAGACTATAGACTAGACTATAGACTAGACTATAGACTAGACTATAGACTAGACTATAGACTAGACTATAGACTAGACCATAGACTAGACTATAGACTAGACTATAGACTAGACTATAGACTAGACTAGACTAGACTAGACTATTGACTAGACTATTGACTAGACTAGACTATAGACTAGACTATAGACTAGACTATAGACTAGACTATTGACTAGACTATTGACTAGACTAGACTATTGACTAGAC